>NW_002987850.1:1646003-1678503 GCF_000006295.1 Pediculus humanus corporis | reverse complement strand
TTATTATTATTATTATTTTTTTGTAATCTTATTCAATTTTTCCGATTTTTTCCATGTTAATTAAAAACGAATTTAAAACAACAGCAACGTGGTATAGAGTCACTTGTTCGAATTTAAAGTAAAAAATCCGTTAAAAAAAAAATTTCCCGGTCAAAAGGTCAACAACAGCAACAGATACACACATACAATCATCTGGAAATTTGAATGTTTGATTTCATTTCTCTCTCTCTCTCTCTCTCTCTCTCTCTCTCTCTCTCTCTCTTTCTCCCCATACGGCACGTTCGATTTATATAACGATTTTCAATTTTTTTTTTCAACTTAAACCTTTCACAAATTTTATGTACGGAATCAAATTTTCGAAATAAATTTTTTTTTTTGTTCAGGTATGAGGAGGAGGAGGAGGAGAAGGAAGATGACATGAAATCCAGATGCAAAATTCAACGGTCATTTTCTTATAGTTTTTAATTCGATGCGCGCTCTAACGGTAAAATTTGAATTAAATTTTTTATTGCCGACAAAACGCATTTAAAAAAATGTAATTACGTAATTGAAACGATTTAAAATTTTCGCGCCCTTTTTTCTTTCCCCCCCCCCTCATCCCTCTGCGCTTTCTTCATTCTCGCCGTTTCCCCCTTCCTCGCACTACCATCTTCCACTTTTTTCTCCTTTTTCTTTTAAACGACTAAATTAAATTTGTTTTTAACAATTTTATAATAATTTAATAGAGAGAGAGAGAGAGAGAGAGAGAGAGAGAGAGAGAGAGAAACGTGTTACGCCATGATTGGTTTACCGAGAATTTTTTTTTAAGAGCAACAGAATTACATTTAAAAGCTTTTTTTTTTAAAAAAAAAAAAAAATTTATCAACGCGTTACAGGAAAAAAAATTTTTTATGGAGACATAATAATAATAATAACAACACGGAAATTTCTTTGAGGGTTGAGGGTTGGGGGGTAAAGAAATTGTAATAATAATAATAGAAAACTTTTTAGAAATACTAATAATAAACACGCAAAATTGCATAACATAATAAAAATACGTGAATGCACGCACGAATGCATGCATGTACGAATTCGTGGGTTCGTTTGTTTTTAGAAGGCGGTGACGACCGCGAATAAGTTGTTTAAACGCGTTAACGAATTTCAAATCTAACGGTTTCGAATTCGACAAGTAATAAATGTAAATGACGCTTTTTTTTTTTTGTTTTATTTTATAGTTATTAATAAACGGAAATTAATTTAAATTACTTGTGAAAATTTACTTTGTTGTGGTACGTTTAAAACGATAATATTTCGTATATATTAATATATATTTATTTAAGATTATTAAATTTCTTTTTTTAACGTGAAAATTCTCTCACACGGATTAATATGTGTTTGTCTGTGGTTATAAATATAAATACGTTTTCTATTTATATATATATATTTACTAAAAATTTAAACTCACCGAAATCCGTTGAAATTTTTAGTTTTGTCCTTGAATAGTAAAACCCGACGTAAGAAAAAAAAAAGGAAAAAAACAGCCATTGGAACTTTATATAATTTAGATTTAAATCGAAAGGTTGAGTAAGTTAAACCGAAGAAAGTTTAGTTTTATAAAAAAGTGAAAATTTTATAAATTTTTTAATTCTTTTCGAGGTTTCCATTGATAAATTTTACCCGGGCAATCGATTTTCCACCAACGGCATGATTGGTTTTCGTTTCTTCATGTTTTTTTCCTTTTTTTTCCTTTTTTTGTTGCTTTATTAACCGATCACTATAAAAATTCAACGGGGTGAAAATAGTTTACGCGATTGTAATAAAACAAATGAATTAAAATTTCAAAAAATTAAAAAAAAAATCATTTTTTTCTCATCAATTTTATAATTTCCACCGCACGGGGAAAAAACCGTTGATCAACTGTAATAATTTTTAAAAATGATATTCTTCTAACCGTCTGCTCGACCAATCAGAAAAAACTTTAAGAATAACAACAACGATTCTGATTGGTTAACGTCATCACCCGCGAACCAATAATAAAACGTTTCAAATTGAATTAACCAATCGAATTCGAATTCGAATTTTTTTAATTAAAATTTTATTTTTGAATATTCCCGCCAAAAAAAATTTATTATCCGCGTGCACCGACCGTTATTTAAAAACTTTTTTTTTTTACATTTTATTCCTTCTATTACAATAATAATAAATTTCATGTTTTTTTCTTTTTCCCCCTCCTTTCCTTTCCCCTCCCTTTTTAAAAAGCATTTAAAAAAGTTTTTTATTTTTTAAATTTCTAATGAACTTTTCAACTTTCCATCAAAAAAAAAAAAAAAAAAAAAATTAAAACACTTGGGAGCTTTTTTTAATACAACAGCAAGTTTTCTTTTTTTTTTTTTTTTTTCTAAATTTTGTTTGAAAATAAACAAACGATATTAAAAAATAAAAAAAGGGAGTAAAAAAAAGCTAGAAGAAAAATAAAGTAGAAAATAAGGTAAGGCTACGAACGGGGCAGCAGAAGAAGCAGCAGCAGCAGCATGAGGAGGAGGAGGAAAACATCGGGGGAAAAAAACGACGTGGCAATAGCAAACCATTTTCAAACATAATTATTTCGTTCAAAAAAAAACAAAATTTCCCCTCTTTTCCCCCTCATTAAAATTTTTCTTTCTTATTTTTTCCTGTTGTTTTCATTTCCTCTTATTAATTATTGACTCATAATAATAATAATAATAATGATAATGATGATAATTTTAAAAGTCCGACTTGTAATTTTTTTATTCCCTGGAATTCGTACGAATTTTTTTTGTTTTTTCTTGGATATTTTCACACTTTTTATTTTATTTTCAATACGACAATGATAATGATTTTCAAGTGTGCCAACATTCGAAAAAAAGAAAAGTTTATTAAATTTATTTCCTTTTCTTTTATTATCACCAAACTAAAAAAAAAAAAAAAACTTTTTCCTTTTCTAAAAAAACTTGTTTTAAACTCTCTGGAATCATTTTTCTTATCTTGTAATTATCCATTTCAATGTTTTGTGAAAAGTTTTTTTTTTTCTCTCTCACTCTCTCTCTCTCTCTCCCTCTTCCTCTATGACTTTTCATTAAATTTCCAAACAATGTTGGGCAAAATTTCTTTTTTTTTTGATTCTTCTATTATCATTATTATCATCGTAAAATTTGGCATCGAGTAAATTCTTTATTATGGATTTTTCTTCTTCCTTCGTATGTATTTTCACTTAACATCATCATCAACACGTTTTTTCCTTTTTTTTTTTTTTTTTATTTCTCAAAAGAGATTTTACTTCTCTTTTGTTTTCCATTTATCAATCCCAAAGGAATTTTTCCCTTCTATCCTTTTTTTCCTTTTTTCCTTTCGTTTGTTTATGCACGGATAAATTTACACGAATATCTTTTCCTTTTTTTTTTTTTCTTTCGCCTTATTTGGAAAATTTTAACACGATTTCCGGTTACGTAACCTTCGACCTCTTTTTTATTTAAACTTTATAATAATAATAATAATAATTAAACTTGAATCGAACATGCATAAACACGTGAATGTATATATGTACACGTGCACAGAATTTTCCTAATTTTTTAAACAAACAAATAAATTAAATAAATAAACTCACCTCGTTTTTTTTTTTTTTGTTGTTTTATTTTTCCATAGACTCCATAAAATTAAATAAAAATAAAAGAATCACACAAACAAATAAATAAATAAATTAATTAATTAATAAAAATGCGTAACCAATTTGATATAACTCGGCGGTTTTGAAATAAATAAAAAACGAACGTGATTTCACGTCATCGAAATTAATAATAATAATATTTAACAAAAGAAAAAAAAGGTAAAATCTAAAAAAAAAAAAAGTTCGCGTGAAAAAATTATATATTTTTTAAATAATAAATATTATATTCGTACGTAGTGGAAATAATAATAATATTTTCGAACCGAACGTCCCGAACGTTTCCACGGCACTGAAATTTTTCTCCAGGAAATATACATTTAACGTAGCTCACTCAACGTGTGTCGTTTTATACTACTATTAACAGAAAAAAAAAATTTTCCCGTTCGCGCGATACTTTTTATATAAATAAAAATAAATAAATTTTTATTTATTTATTTTACGACGTTTTATAATTTTTAATAATTTTTTTTTCAAAGACGCAGACACACACACACGCACCCGCGGATTCTTTTAAAACCGTTAAAATTTTCACCTCACTCTTTATTTAATATTATTTAGTATTAAATTTCGATAATAAGTAAAAGAAATAAGAAAACTTTTTTTATAATAATAAATTCTTTCGACATTTAACAAAAAAAACCCACGAAACGACTTATTTAACACCTTTTTTCGTTTTTAAATGAATTATTCAAATTAAACACAACGTTCGACGTCCGCCATTTTGGTTCCGAATTGAAAAACAAACGATTTATTACTCTATGACGTTAAATAGGTAATTGATATATAATAATCGCGCGTTGTTGTTTGACCTACGACGTATTAATTAGAATGAAGCAGACGAAATTTGTTTTGGAAAAAATTTATTATTATATTTGTTATTGTTTATATAAAATTTATGCTTTATTATCTCTTTCTAACCGTTTTTTCTTTTTTCCTATGATGAGTTTATAAAATTTCAATGAATTCAATATAAAGCAATGTTTTAATAATAAATTTTCTTTTTAAAAATGGAAAAGTATCCTAAAAAAAAAAAAAAAAAAAAAAAAACAAAACAAAAACGACTATTTACTATTAAACTTTTTGTTTATTAAGATTACAAGAAAGTTTGGAGTAATTAATAAAAATAAAAAACTAATGAATTTATTTTTACATTTTTATTATATTTTATTACTTAATTATAACTACTACTACTACTATTACTACTACTCGAAAAGTTTTTGTTTTTTTGTAAAAAAAAAAAGTTTCATTATAACATTACGTAAAATTTATAAATCAAAAAAAAGGGAAAAGGGGGAGGGAAAAACCTCAGACGAGAGTAATAATAATAAAACTTTCCCCCCCCCTCTCTCTCTCTTTTCCTTTTTAAACATGCAATTTAAAAGTTTATTTATACTCGTGTCGAACAAAAAAAAAAACCTAAAAATGAAGTAGGGGGGTGGGGGAAGGGAAGGGAAATATAAAAAAACAACGAACAAACGATCAAAGTTTATTTTTTTTTTCTTTTCTTTTTTCCTTTTTTCCTTTTTTTTCCCCTCATTCCTTCTCATTCCCTTATATATATATTTTTTCAACTTTATTTCCGCTTTTCTTAAAAAAAAATCACATCAACGTTTTCATTTCCTATTAAAAATATTTTTTTATAAACAAAAAAAAAAAAAATAAAGAAAAAAATGGAGAAAATTTTTTCCTTTTATTTTATTAAAAATAATATGTATCGAAAAAAATTTTATTTTTAAGAAATGGAAAAGTAATTAAATAATAATTTAAATTTTTTTTTAAAAAATTTGAATTTATTATATAAAAATATATAAGAAAAAAATATTACAAAAAACAAAAAACTAAAGTTTTATACAAATGTTCATTTTTTTATCGTCAATGAACACAAAATGATTCGATAATAAAATAAATTTTGTATTTAAAAAAAAAAAAAAAAATTTTTATTCGATTCTTATAAGTTATAAAACATAATATTTAAATTTGCATACAAAATTATAAAATATCAAAAAAATATGATGCAATTAATAATATTTAATATTAAACATCAAACTTTTGAAAATCAAACAACACTCGAGAGAAATCCATTGGAATCAATGAGATCATCAATGTATTATTATTATTATAATTAATTTTTTAAAAAAATTTCTCGAACCTTAAATATAATGATTAAAGAAACTCAATTCTGTTATACAAGGAAAAAGATTTTTAAAAGTCAGTGTTTATTGATTAGAAAATATGAAAAATATTCCTTCAAAGTGCCATGTTAGGTTCGAGTGCTGTTGTAAAGTCTAAATAATTTTTTACCACATCAAACGAAAAAACAAAAACTAAATCACACAGTCTTAAATAATAACATAAATTAAAATAAAATTACATATTTTCTTTTTTAAATTGTATTTCAAGTGCGTCATTTAACTTTAATGATAAATAATTAATTAATAAAATTCATTCGGAGGCTGAATTTCAGGTAATTTAATATCAGAATATAAATCGTCTAATTGAGACTCATTTTCATCCTCCCATATTTTATTAAAATGAAATGTTAAATCATCACATGGTTCGCACGTAATGGTTTTTAACGGTAAACTAATTTTAGCAGGTTTGATTAATTTAACTATATGATTGATTGTTTCTTCATTAAGTTTTCCATCAATGAAAAAATTATTAACACAAGCCTCATCAGCTTGCTCACACATGTTGTGGTTATGAATATCTGGTAAATCGTATTTTAACTTGTTGTTTTTACATATTGAACTTGATTTAACTTTGTTTTCTTTTTTACACGAATATGATACGTTTTCATTATTTTCCTTTTTAACGAAACTATTAGATTTTGTATTTATTTCTTTGGCTGACAAATTACCTACTACTGAACGAGAATGTAATGTGTTTCTCACATCTCCCAAAGCATTTGTTTTACATCCTAATACTCCTTTTTTTCTTGATCCTAACGATTTTGAAGAATTTCGCACGCTCGAAACGTTTTCCGATTCTCTTAATATTCGCTCACTGAACATTTTGAAACGATTTTTTATTAAATTTTTGTAAATTTTATAAGCACACTATGACCGTTACAAAATTTTACAGACAAAGCGGTACAATAATGCCATCTGGACGATGAAAATAGGAACTAATTTTTATGGTTTAATTTTTAGGGCCTGTAAAATTTTACGAGAATATTAATTTTTTTACATTTATTTATCGTTTAACTATATAAATTATTTAAAATAATATTACTGTATCTTTTAAGCAAAGATAAAGTTAAAAACATTTTATTAAAATGATCAAAAAATTTAGTTTTATCATGAAAAAGGCCCCGATAATGAAGCAGAAACAAAGCAATGTAAATCATTTAAATACATTTTTTTTTAAAAAAGTAATTATATACATGTAACAATTTTCAAGTATATTTGTGAGCGATTTAAAAATTATTTTTATTTAAAAACAATACTTACGCATTATTTCACGTATTAAAAAAAGATTAGTAATTAATTTCGCAAGACTTATTTAAAAATACAATGATTGTACAATAATGTATAGGTCACTATGAAGTGAGACTCAAAAAAGAAAAATTTTAAGGATAAATTATTCTCTTAAATATATTTAATAATGTATCATTAATAGTATCTCATATTTATCAGTGTGTTTGGGTAAAAATAAAAATATTTATTTATTTCACATTACCTAAAAAAATAATTTAGGTAAATAATCAAAATGGAAAGAAGAATTAAATTAAAAACATTAAATAGCCATATAACCTGTAAAATTTGCAGGGGCTATTTAATCGATGCGACTACTGTAACGGAATGCCTTCATACTTGTAAGTATTAACGTTTAAAACCTTTCTTATTATAAAATTATATAAATTATTTTGTTAAAATAACTTATATAATTTTGCAGTTTGTAAAAGTTGTTTGGTTAAACATTTAGAAGAAAATAATACATGTCCAACATGTAATATTGTCATACATCAATCTCATCCTCTTCAGTACATCAGTTTCGATAGAACAATGCAAGATATCGTTTACAAATTAGTACCCCATTTACAAGAAAGTAAGTCAATGGAAAAAATTTAATTTTTACCATAGAATAATAAATCTCATTCATTTTTTAAACAATGCCTAACATTTCTTTCCTCAGATGAAATGAAACAAGAAAGAGAGTTTTACAGACTGCGTGGTTTACCATGTCCAAAAGATGTACCCGTCGCAGGTTCGGATTTAGAAGAAAAATCGATAATGGATGCTCATGCCGAATCGGATTATCACAGGCATGAAGAACAGGTACATTTGGAAATGGTAATAGGTGAAAATATGAAAAGCTTACCTAGAAAATTTATAAGATGTTCCTCTCAAGCGACCATAACTCACATAAAAAAATACATTGCTAAAAAAGTTTGGTCTCCTGAAAAATACAGTAATGTAAATATTAATTTAATTTTAATCTTGATCCGTTTTAATATTTAATCCGTTGGATTTTTCACATCATTTTCTTTTCTTTTCTTTTCTTTCAGATCGATATTTTATGCAATGGAGAATTATTAGGAAAAGATCACACTTTGAAATTTGTTTACGTCACACGTTGGCGTTTAAAAGATCCTCCTATGAAATTAGAATATAGAAGAACGATCGACATTTAATTCATTTCCCGCCCCTCCTTTCCCCCTCCTACCCCCGTTCGACGTAAATGTAAATAAGATTTTTTCCCCGATTTCATGTAAATAAAAAAAAAAAAAAAAAAAACCGTTAGTTATTACGTATAAACGACGAAAACTCAAACATGGCGACATTACACGTGATTGATTAATTAATCATTTGTATATAAAAATCAACGTTTACATTATACATGTGATTTATTATTATTAATATTAAAAATGAAATTTTTTTTCTATCTCTCTCTCCCCCACTTTTTTATCATTATTATTATTATTATAAAATTCAATAAACTAAAAAAAGAAAGTACGTATATGATGTAAATCATGTAAAAATAAATAAATAAAGTTTTTTTTTTCTCTCTTTTGTATAAATTTATTATTATTATTATCATATATGTATATATTTTTGTTTTCTTTTACCATACAAATAATTATTACAAAAAAATTATTATTATTATTATTATTTACTTTTGTTTTTACGCGTAGAAAAATGAAAATTTTTTTTTTTTTGATAAAATAATTAATTTTATTCTCCAACGAGAATATTTGCGTATATAAATATAAATATATATATGTATATAAATCTTTTAAACACGTTTAAAAAAAAAAAACCGTTAAAAATTATATTTATTAATGAACACAATTAATTAAAACGAATTCGTAACTTCGCACCGATTAAAAATGTTTTTTTTTTTTCCCGTCGTGGCAGTAGTGAAAGGGAGCTGGGGTAGGGGCGGGGGAAAGTGATAGGAGAAAAAAATTTCGGTTAACTGAACGTACCCTCCCATGCATCTTCTTTTTGTTTCGCTTCCAATCTTTTCTTTTCTGTGGAGAGAGAAAGAAAAAAAAATAAATAAATTCCGCCATTTTGTTTTTTTTTTTTTTGGGGGGGGGGACGATGACGTCAGTATCGTCAACGCACTTACCTCTTGCTTTCGTCAATATTTTCTTTTCCGCTTCTCTTTCTTCTCTCGACGTCGGCAACCTGACTCCCAATGCTCCCGTCACGAGCCTTCTCGCAAGTGCCGGACACGTATCCGGCCTGGGTTTGTACGGTTGTAAAAATTCCGCCGAACGTCGAGCTTTCATTTTCGACAAAGTCGTACCGTCTTTCAATGACCTCGTTTTCACGAACGGATGATACGATGAGAGAACCTCCGACACTTTGATCCATCACATTAACAAAAAAAAAAAAACAACAGAAAAAAAATTAAAAATTAAATCTTGGTTTTAATTTAAAAACTCCGGGGTTGCCAAATTTCCCCGCGATATTTTTTCATTTCCGGTATGGGAAAAACGTTTCGTTCCTACAGTAACATAACGAGTCTGACATGGCGCGATGCACATTAAATTCCGGTAACAATTTAAATTCCCAACCGTGGCCAATCGAATAAAGGAAATGAAAAATAATAATGATGATAATAATGATAATGATAATAATAATAATAATGAAAGATTTAATAACTCGAAGTGAAAGTAACCGTTTTCTCACTTGCGCGCGAGTGTGTGTGTGTGTGGCGTAACAATAAAAACTTGATTATGCAATCGAATTCGCGGCGATTATCAAACTTCCTTTTTCGCGATATAATGATAATGATGATGATGATAATGATGATAATACTACGTAAAATCAAAGACGATTCAATTTTTGTGTGTAAAAAAAAAACAAAGTGCTAATAGATTTCGAGACAATGGATACTAAAAATAACATTTATGAAGGACAATGACACACTAGATCCGTTTGAGAGAAAGAAAGGGGGGGAGGGGAGGGAAAGAGACAATCACGCACGCGGGGAGAAAGGAAGAAAGAAAAGTAGAAGAAGGTAGTAGACACGTTAAAAAAAAAAAGAAAAAGGAAAAGTAACCAGGAAGAGAACGTTAAAACGAAATCACAACCCAAACTTGTCCCCGCATGCCTGTCTCTCTCACTCTCTCTCTCTCTCTCTCTCTTTCTCTCTCGTTTTCAAAATCAAACGTCTCGGGGCAATGTAAACGTGTTTACGGTAAAACGTTAATAATAATGATGATGATGATAATAATAAAAAAATCATTACCGACTGCCGAACTGCTAAATATTCCAAGGGCGTGAGTGTCGTCAACCCATCTGATTTCGAAACCGGAATTTTTAAATTGTGAAAAAACCGTCATGAGATCCTGGAGTTGAAATTCCGGTGGAAAATTGTATATTTCAATGACGTGTGGAAATTCGTCTCCGACCAAATCCAGGGATTTCGTTTTGAATTCCTCGTAACTCGTTTCCGGTTTTTCGATTGTCACGTCACCGACGGCGCTCGTCAATTGTTCGAGCAGTGACGGATCCAAACATTCTCCCGTGTCGTCAAACATGGATTCCCAATCGCATTCCTCCGGATTGAGGTGAACCGACGGTGATGACGATGATGGTGGTGGTGATGGTTCTTCTTTCCTTTCCGTTCTCTCGCCATTTTTTTTTCTCTTCGATTCTTCTTCCCCGCTTTTTCTTATCCTTCTTGCTATGATAGAATTTTCATTTCCCTGACTAGATGGTGGTGGTGGTGATGGTGGTTCCCGTACGATCGCGTTCGCTTTTCTTTCGTCCTCTTCATCTTTTTTTTCGCGGTTTACCACGTTGTCGTCGTCGTCGTCGTCGTCGGCGGTTAAATCAATTTTGATTTCGTTTACTTTTTCCGATCTTTTGTTCTCTTCCGCTTCCCTAATGCAATCATCTTCTTGACGGATGGTTATCACTTCGAGAGACTTTGTTTTGTCCTTTTTTCCATCGGCCACCACAACTTCTTCGCTGCCGCCATTTCGGGTAACTTCCACCACGCAGACCGCGTCATCCTTTTTTTTCACTTCCTTCACCTCCTCTTCCTTTTTGACTTCATCATTTTCCGTTTTCTTATTTTCACATTTGACACAGTTTTTTATATCGGCATTTAAATTACTCGGAAACGAATTACCGACGCTCACGCAATTGTTATCAATCGTCTGATTCGCAGAACGTCTCCCCTTCGGAACGTACACCTGTATATCCGGTTTCCTCTGTTTGTTCTGAATGCACGAACTTTTCCCGATTTCCGGCACGGCACCGTTGTTCGCGCACACGACGCCATCACTTTTTTTTATTGTACTCTCGTAATTTTTACAACCCGACGGCGGGACTTTGTTTTGCAAACGAATCGACGATATGGCATTGCGAAAAACCGATATCCCGTTGTTTGTTCTCCTCTCGCTTCCGGTCGATTCTTTACCCTCGTCCGAATATCTAACTCCGGCGTTATTCTGTATCGTCGCTGCCACGGTTTTGACCATTTCCCGCGGCTGTATGCTCGGCATGACGTTGGCATTTTGCTCGAGCCTTCTCGCCGCCGGAGGACGGTATATGCTCACTGACGGCATAGTTCTCGCACGTTTAACCTTTTTGCTCTCTTCCGGCCGACTCGATTCGATCGTACGTCTGACGACAAATTCTGATCCCTCCTTTTTCTTTCTATCACTTTGATCTGTCCAAAAATTTTCCGCCGACGATGACGTTGGCGCAGTACCGGAATTAGGTATTGACCTAATAAAACAAACGAAATATTTAGAAAATTCAGACAAAAAACTACTTTCATGGAAAAATTATTGTTGTTAATAATAATAATGATAATCTAATTATAATTTCATCTGAAAAAATTATTCGTGCTAAAAATCTTTAAGGAAAAGTTGTTTTTTTTTTTTTTTTATATAATAAGTGAAGGTGAACCACGATTTAAATTCCATTAAATGTTTAAAACAGGTATTAAAAAAAGTAAAAAAAAATTTCGATTTCAGGACCAACAACTTTTATTATCATTATTACTTTTTAATTTTTTTTTCTTTTTTTTGTTTCCTTACGATTTCGCTTTTCAAAATTTTTATTAATGTTTTAAATTTTGTTGTTGTTGAATTGACACATCGATTGTGACACATTCGAAATCTGCATACACCGAACGTCAACTTTTGTTCACGCACACGCACACGCACGCACGCACTTACTTTAAATCTCTGTCGAAACAAACAACGATCCTCCTATCGTTTCCTTCTCCTATCGAAAATGTTTTTAAATTTTCAAAACGACTTTTAACAAATTGATGAATCAAACATCTTCTGAAATTGTTGAAAGGAGGAAACACCAAAACTCTGAAACAAAATAAATAAATGATGAGTCCAATTATATTTTACGAAGGAAGAGGAGGAGAAGGAGAAGGAGGCTGTGGCGGCGGCGGTAGGGCTAAGAGGGCTGGCTAATCGTTATCAATCGTTATCACCACGTCAATTAATTTCCATCCTACAATGCAACAAGACGAAATTATGATGCGAACGCCCCGTTTAATGTCATTCATTTAATTTTGATGAACGTTTTCATTTTTTTTTTTTAATTCGAATGACGTCTGAAACCGATTTTGGCTTTCTCCCCCCCCTCTCTCTCTCTCTTTCTCTTTCATCTCCGACAGAAATCACGCATTACATTTAAAACACACAAACGCGTTTTTTTTTGTTTTTTGATAATGAAACCGTTTTTTTTTTTTTAAATTCGAATCGTATCGTCTGCTTTGTTTTTTTTTCCACCATTTGACATCATCCAACGGTATTCGATATGATGATGATAAAAACGTTCGAAATAACCCTCCACACATTGAGAGTGAGAGTGAGAGAGAGAGAGAAACTCGTGCTCTGGGGAAAATCATTTCCGGTTTTGTTATTTTTTCTTTTTTTAACCCATAAAATAATTTCAGACGTTGAAAATTTTTTTAAAAAATTACACACATGCGTGGGAACACCAAAAAAAAAAAATTGACTAGGATGACAAAAATGACATTGGTTAAACAAAAGGTTACCAACACAAAAAAAAAAAAAAAATTTAAATTTAGTCAATTGACTCAATAAAAAAATTATTATTATTCTTTTAAATTTGAAGCCAAAACGTTTCTTTTCCATCATTTGTTTTTGTTTTCGGGGGGGGGGAAGCGGGGGTAGGGGAGAAAAGGTAGACAAATAAAAATTTCGCGAACGGTTTAAAAAAAAATTTTTTTTTTCAGATTGTTTTACATTTGTGATAAATTTGCAAGTATAAGCAAATTCGTACGAAATCGATACCATTTTTTTTTCTTTTCTTTTTTTCCATTTTTATTCATTTTACTTACTTACATTCGACTAGCAAAAATTTCCTTGACACACAAAATAAAACAGAAAAAAATTTTAAATTTTACGTTTTTGTGTAAGACAAAGACAAAGAAAAAATTTTTTTTCTATCATTTCAACAACTCATTGCCAAAAAAAAAAAAAAAAAATTTTAAAACAAACAAAAATTGGGTTGATTATTAATAGCATTTGAAAAAAAAAAAAAAAAAAAAATTCTACGAACGCATCAAAATCATTATTATTATTATTATTATTATTATTTATTTTTTTAACCGCAAAACACACACGAACTCACGCAAATAAGAGAGAGAAAGAAAATAAATAAATTTTGTCATGAATGTTATTTAAGAGAACGTGATCATCGTCTCACCTTATTCTTAAATAATAATAATAATAATAAAAATTTGTTTAACACACTTATTAACACTTTTTTTAACTTCAAATAATAATAATAATAATAATAACTTTTTACTTTCGTTTACTTTAAATAAATATTTTTTAAAAAAATTATGTTTTCTTTTAAGGTACTTATGGATACAGTGAATGAAATAAAACTAGACGATACACAACAACCGCAAACACCACCGCCACCACCATCATTTCTACTACCACTACCACCACCACCACCACCACCACCACTACTATTACTATTGCTCAAAAAAAAGAAAAAAATTAAACAACTTCCTGAGATTTGACATAACACACATTCGATTATGCAGTTGGTGCTATTACATCAAATTAAAAAAAAAAAAAAAAAAATTCTACTTTCACTTTCTTACTACGAAACGAGTTATGCTTTATTATTATTATTATTATTACTCTTTCTTTTTAAATCGCCTTTATTTAGTTTACGAAAATACAAATCTTCTTAAAAAAAATTTCAAAATAAATCATTAGGAAAAACTGTACATTTTTATTTTTTCTCCCTTTTTTTTTTAAAAAAAAAAAATTCTTTCAACGTTTCATATTTTAAATTATTTCAAACGTTCATTCATCAACCGTACCTGATAAAAACGTTAACAAATATTACAAAAATAAGGGATAAAAAAAGGGGGGGGGTGTATGATGATATTATTAAAAAAATAAAAATGAACAATAACAAGCGACAAGAAAGAAAATTAATTTCATTTCGATTATAAACTTCTCGAGAAAATGAAAAAATTGTAAAACAAACAAAGAAAAAAGAAATTTTTATATTTTTATTATTGTTTCCATGTAATTAAATTAATTAAAATCAATTATAATTCTTATCGAATTAATATATATATATATATATTGCAAGGTGAATGGATTTCATTACAATTAATTTGAAGTATCGATAAAAAGGGAAAATTTTCCAAATGCATACAAATTGCAAATGAATGCAATAATGTGGTTAAATGAATATGATACCTTATCAATCAATAACCTTAATATTATTAAATATAATAATAATAATAATAACTTGAGAAAACAAACGAAAAGAACGAGAGAGAGAGAGAGAGAGAGAGAAAACAAATGAATTTAAATTAAATGAACTTTTTTTTTTTTTCATATTTACATAACAGTAACAACATATTGAACAAATGAAGGGTAAATTTAATAACAATGACAAACTTTCATAATAAATAATTATTAAAATCATTGCTAAATGTTATGTAATTATGTTTAAAAAAAAAAAAAATTTATTTGAGGTAATGAATAGACTATATGGAAAAAAAAGAAATGTTTTACATGAGTTTTAACACTTGATATAACCCTTATTAAAAAAATATTAATAAAAAAAGTAATTTAATTACCTTGTTAAAAAAATTTAACAGGAAAACCAAGAACAGTCGTAAATAATATATAATTAAATAAGGTATTATTGTCAAAAATTAATTATTAAAATTTTTTTATAACGTTAAAACGTTTGTTCACTTAATAGTTTTTTTTTTTTTTTTAACAACGAATAATTACATTTAATTAATTTAATTATAATAAAATTTATGTAGATAATTTTTTAAATATCATAAGAAACAACTAAGAGTTGATCAAGGACGTTTGTGAAAAGATAAAAAGTGGGAAAAAAAACGTAGTAGATTAAATTGTTTACGGATTATTATTGCTACTACATACCTTTTATTCGTTTCGTTTTTTATGAAATTTTTAATATCTGATTCGACATCTTCGATAAAATTTGTATCTTGTAAAGATAAACAACGACCGTTAAATATAAAATTATCCAGTTTGATGTTTATTAATATACGATTGAAGCATTATTATTAATAATAAAAACTAAATTAACACACGCACTCACTCACTCAATGTTAGAATATGAAAACCGCCATTTTGAACCGCCGAGAGAAGGTGAGTCAGTGTTGCCGTCGCGTTATGCGGCGTTACCAAATTAAACTTTTTTGAAAAAATTCGAATAACGTTTTTTTTTTTTCGTTATTTATTTAAATTTTAATTTTTCTGCAAAAAAAAAAAACAGGTTCGTTTTATTTCGTTGAATGATTTTTATAATTATTTGATAAATTTTTATTACGTAAATCTCGATTGCACTCTCTCACAATTATAATTATTTATGCAACTTTATTATTATTAATAACTTTGCAAATAAATTTTTATTACCGCCATATTTGTTTTGAATTTATTAATAATGCCCGACTGAGTTTGATTGACCAACTTTTTTTTTCCCTGTTTATTATTTCAAATATTTAACATTTTTTAATTACTTTGGTTCATTTATTTAATTAAATACCTTTCCGGGAGTTGTTTTTTTAAATAAATAAAAATAAAATTTAAATTAATTTTTTTAAAACTTGATTTATATTTTAATATGTACATATGGGATGAACGCCCATCGCATTCGAAATAAACTTTTTTTTTGTGATTAAAAATAATAAAAAAGTCATTATTCACACGCGATTGCCTTTTCAATACTTTCCACCCTTCTTCTTCTTTTTCTGTTGGTACTTTCTCTTTTGCTGTCTAGGTCCTTGACTTTCTGATATTGGACTGCTTGGATTTGGAGAATTTTTCGAACCCAAATTTTGATTTTTAGTGATGTCGCTGAAAAGAAAATATTGATTTATTATGGCGAAATACGGCAAAAAATTCGACGTGGAAAAGTAAATAAAACGTTTCCTTACTATAAATCGCTTGCTCCGGTCGCCGAACCTTGTGTACCTTTTCCCACGTCTCTACCCCCTCTTCGATCTTTTTTCTTTTTGTATCCCGTTCTTTGATGACGAGGAAGCCATCTTTCAGGATCGGGCATGACTCCCGGCTCGTAGTATTGCGGTAATTTTCCTTTCTTCTTTTTATTTTTCTTTTTCTTTTTTATGAGTTCGTCTCCGCCCGGCGTTCTGTGAAATCGAAATAAGATTTCCGTTAAATTGAATCAAAAAAAAAAAAAAACCATCGATTTGAAAACGTTCATCCATTCATTTCTTACCCCGGTTTCGGAGAGGCTTCGACTTTAGCAACTTTTTTAATGACTTTCGTTCCCATCATCCAATTCGAATTTTCTAAAACGTCCACCTCCGAAGACTTCGACAAGTTCAATTGTGGCAATTGCTTACTTAGATTTTGAGCTTTTTTCGAATCGAATTGTGCGTAGGCAATGACCAATTGAGCTAAAGTTTTATTGTCACTCGGATTCAACCTCAACAATTCTTCTAAACTGTTAGCTGCCACTTGAGGCTCTCCGCTTCTCAAATGAAAATCCGCGGCTTGTCTCCACAATGCGCTTAAATTTCCTTTATTCGACTGACTTCTATTTTTATACCAATCAACGGCGTTTTTGAATATTTCCGAAGCTTTGGCACGGTTGTCCTCCGATAAATATAACGTAACTAAGGCACTTATTATACCTGGTCGAACCTTGTTTTCATCCAGCGATTCCAATATCCTACACGCCTCTCTTTTTTCACCCTGAAATTTAAAAAATTTAAAAAACCATTTACAAACTTTTATGAATTAAAAATATCATTTTCCCCCTTTCTCCCCCCTCCACCCCCCGGGGGAAGTACTTACGGCGGTAAGCATTATTTGAACAGAAGCAAGTTTCATATCCAATTCTCTTTCTTTGTGTTTTTTCGCGTAGTTTTCTAATAAATTAGCGGCTTCTTTGATTTTGTTGTCTCTCGACAACTGCACGGCTTGTACCAAGGCAGCATCCGCCGCATATTCCGGATAAGTTTGAGCTAATTTATTGCAAAGAGTTTTGCCCAATTCAACTTGATTTGTATACACCGTTAATAAGCATTGATTGAAGGCTATGTTTTTTTTTTGCAATGTACTCAACTTGTGTTCGACTCCTTCGGCAGTTGCATTTTTCATTTTTTTTTTAGAATCGAATAAATTTTGATCTCTGTTTATTGTGAGAGAATTGTTACTCGCAACGGCTATGAGACCAACATCGCTTGGCTTAGATTTAAGAATGGAATTGTAAATCGTTTGAGCTTCTTTTTCTCTTCCTTGCATTTGAAGACAATATGCAAGTTGTCCTCTGAAATTTATAGAAATGATCATACATATTATTATAATACACCACTGAGTGTATAAAAAACTTAAATTACAAACAATAAAGTAATAGAGTCATGAAAACAGTTTAAATCGATTTTCTACTAAAAGCTAACCTGATTATTCCTACTTCGGCTTCGATATCTTCTTCTGGAGTTCCATCTTCCTCTAATGCCTCTCTACATAACTTTTCTGCCACTTTTAATTTTTTTTCAGCTTCAATAAATAATCCTTTGCCAATTAAATGGCATGCAGCATTATATGCTAGCTCAAATGTATCTTCTTTAAGCTTGGGAAGTTCTTTATTCTACATAAAACATGTTATTTTAAAAACTATGTGATTGGAGATTTAAATATGTTAATAAAATGTCACTGTGTACTTAAAAATTAAATTGAAAGTGAAAATTAAAAAAAAAAAATTAATATTCAGAGAATACTTACTGATTTTGTTAGGTAGAGATTAGCGACAACAGCAGATAAATTTGTTTCTCTTTCATTTTCATAATCATCATTACTGTTTTTAATAACTGATTTATACATTTCAAAACATTCTTCATATTGCTCTAATCTATACAGAATTTGAGCTTTTAATTCTTTTAATTTTTGATCCAAATTAGTTGAAGTGTTTATAGTTTTTAATGCTTCTGCTGGCTGATTGAGTCTGTATTGACAATATGCTTTTTCGAAAATCATATTGCTGAAGTGAAAAAAAAAAAAATTTTTATTATTCTTTCAGAAGCGATTTATAAAAAATAATTTGATTTAAATTTTGACTCACTCTTTGGGGAGTTTACTTTGTCTAAGGATAGCTTGAAGTGCATCTTGAAATCTAGACAATTGAATTAGACAAACAACTTTGCAATGAAATGCTTCTTCTTCATCTGGTGCCTGTGTCAAAACTGTAATAAGGTTATTAAAATTAATTATCTTCACAACAAGCCTTACAACAAATCATACAAAAACAATTACAAGTGAAATTATATAAATTGAAATAAATTTTTATACGTTCAAAAAATTAAATATCATTAAAGTTTTTAAAACTGATTAATAATCACTATCACTGTGCAGGTAAATTTAATTAAGAATGGGGCATATGGCATGTAAAATTTCAAATAATTACCAATTATTTATTAAAATCATAGTAAAACACTCACTTTTATTAGTTAGTTTTAATGCTCTCTCATATTCACCATTCTGACCAAGTCTGTTTAAATCAGAATATAAGGAACTGAGAGTTACTTCTTTCGATGCCATGTTTTTGTAATTCACAATTGACAGCGTGTAAGAAGCAACAAGCCTCCGAGATAATTTCAAAAAAATATATATCCTTTTTTTCTCATAAAAATAAACATTTTTATGTTGTATTAATACAACAAACTTCTTTTTTCAAACATTTTCTAAAACACTATTATTAAAAATTCTTCAAAAACACAAAAAAAAAAAAATTTCGACTTCGGAGCCGTTTATTTAAACAAGATAACGGAGGCATTGTACGATAGATATCCTTAAACTTTAACGTTTATTTGAATTTCGCTTCTTTAGTTTACATTTGAATTTCTTTAAGTGTTTTATATTAAATTTTATTTTTAATGAAAATGCCGGAGACAAGAACGGAGTTTAAATTAAACAATGCTCCAGGTGATGGAATAACCTCAGTAAAATTCGGTCCAAACTCCTCACAATTTTTATTAGTTTCTTCTTGGGACGCTACAGTTAGGTTATATGATATACTAACAAATAATATGAGATTAAAATACGAACACGAAATGGCGGTTTTAGATTCTTGTTTTCAGGTATTTTTATTTATTTTAATAAAAATAATATTAATATTTTCAAATGATTATCTCTACGACTTGATCTATTTATTTAAGGATGCAGTTCATTTATACAGTGGAGATTTATCAGGTCATTTAAAAATGTATGATGTTAATGCTAATTCAGCAACTAACATAGGTACACATGATAATGCTATTAAAGCAGTTGAGTATTCATTAGATGTAAACACAATACTGACTGGAAGTTGGGATTGTACAGTTAAAATGTGGGATATTCGAAGTCAGCAAAGCGTTGGAACATATTCGCAGCCTGGAAAAGTATTTTACTCTCAATAGTTTTCTATTTATTTTTATTTATCACAAAACTAAATATTATTCTTGTTCAAAGGTTTATACTATGAGTTTGTGCGGTGAAAAATTAATAGTAGGCACTTCAGGAAGAAAAGTATTAGTCTGGGATTTAAGAAAAATGGGTTTTGCTAGTCAGAGAAGAGAATCAAGTCTTAAATATCAAACAAGATGCATTAGGTGTTTTCCTAATAAACAAGGTTATGCATTAAGCAGCATAGAAGGAAGAGTTGCTGTTGAATACCTGGACACAAATCCTGAAATACAAAAAAAAAAATATGCATTCAAATGTCATAGAATAAAAGAAAATGGAATCGAACATATTTATCCAGTTAATGCGATTAGTTTTCATCAGGGGTACAACACATTCGCAACAGGAGGCTCAGATGGTTATGTTAATATTTGGGATGGATTTAATAAGAAAAGATTATGTCAGTTTCACAAATATTCAAATTCGATAGCATCACTCAGTTTCAGTCACGATGGTAAATATGATGACGATTACAAAAAAAAATGATTTGAAAACTTATCAAGTTAATTTTTTTTTAATATAAATTTTCTCTTTTAGGTTCAGCTCTTGCCATTGCATGTTCTTATATGTATGAGCAAGCCACCACACCAGATCCTCTTCCTGTCGATGAAATATTTATAAGATATGTAACAGATCAAGAAACCAAACCGAAATAATGTACATAAAAAGAAAGATTTCCTTTTTTTTTTTTTTTTTTTTTTTTACATGCAATAATTTTAAAACTTGTGTATCTATTTATATATTTATATATACAATCAATTATAAATTTTAAATATTATAAATTAATTGACTGCTTTTTAAAAGCGCCATATTTAAAATTTATATCTATTATTATTATTATTTAACACTTGATTCCTTTTTCCTTGGAAAAAACAAATTTACAACTAAATTTTGACAGAGTGATGCGTAAATTGAAAAAAAATATGTCTTATAATATGAAATATGTCTGATTTTAAAATGAAAGAGAATTTTTTAATTGATTAATAATATTGTTAATTAATTAAAGAGAGAGAGAGAAAGAAAAAAACATTTCCTACTTATTAAAACTTGTTAATTTTCTCCTCTTCGTCAAAAAAAAGCATCATAATGCAATTTCAAGGGCGCTTTAATAAAATCAATTTGTGGAGAAAAAAAAATATTAAAAATTTTAATAAAAACGACCGGAAAATTTATTTTGTTTTACGTACCGCGCGCGTAAAAAAAAACATGGCCGCCATTTTGTTTTCTCCGATTCTTTCTTTTCAAAAATAGACTAACCGTCGTCAACTCATTCGAAAAAATTTAAATTTTCAAATTTACTCTAATAATAATAATGATAATAATTTAATGTAAATTTTTTTTTTCGGTGTCGAAAAAGTAAATTTAACGTAAAAATAACGATACGATTTTTTTTTTTTTTAAATTTATTCTCTTTTTATTTTCGTCAACATATAAATAAATAAATAATTCAAACGGTTTTTTTTTTTTGTGTGCCGACTTTCCGATTCGAAAAATAAAATAAAAAATGTGACGACTTTTCCTACAAATTCTTTTGATCCAAAATTTTTCTTTCGTTTCTTTTTTCATTTAATTTTTTTCTCAATTCGTCTAAATAATCGGATTTAAAAAATAATTTTTCTTTTTTCGTATCGTTTTCTTTTTTCGACGACGACGACAACGACGACGATGACGTCGAAGACGACGACAATATCGATGCTTTTTGTTCTTTTCTACACAAACAACGAAAAATAAAATAATTCGACGCCATCTTTGTTTTCCGTTTCCCCCCGTCTTTGTACGTTAATCGTTACAAAAAAAAAAAATTTTTTTTTTTATTAATTCGTCTCTTTTAACCCCATTATTATCATCATTATTTAGATTTTATCGATCGAACCAAAAAAAAAAAAAAAAAGAAGCAAAATCGAACGAAATTAACGACATTTTTATAAATATAAATCTTTATCATCAATTATTCGTAATTAATAATAACGGAATTTATTAATCGAAAAACTCGTTCGAGATCGATTTCGAACGTCCGCCATTTTTATAAATAGGTAGGTTCACGTTCTTATAATTAAAAAAAAAGGTTTTTTTTGTTTTTTTTTTTAACTCACGTTATCAATTTGTGACTTTCGATGAGTTCCATGTAACTTTGTACAATTTCTTTCCGACATTCTTTTTTATATTTTATCAAAGCTTTTTTCCTTTCCAATTCATCTTTCAATTCGACTCTCAATATGAATAATCTTTCTTTGAGTTCCGCCATTGACATTTCCGTGAGTAAACCCGTGTTGGGAGCGTCCGTTAATATTATTTCCTTTCGTCTAATGAGTCCGAAAGCTTGCAAAGCTTTTATTTCTTTTATGAGTTGAATTTTTTTCTGAAGATCTTCTTCTTTCTAAAAATGACAGTAAAAAAAAAAAAAAAAAAAACGAAAAAGGATAAATTTTAAAAAAATTTACCGTTGTTCAGAACGTTTTTCTCCCTGCCTTTTTTCTTTTTTTTTTCCCCCTTCAATCGTACCAATATTTTGGTGTTTAAACATCTTCAGGTGAATACTACCTCCTTCATCCATTTTTCATAGAGTAATTTTGATTCTTGTGCCGTTTCCATTGCTGAAAAGAAAACAAAAACAAACGAAGAATTACAAATTTTTACATGAATTTGACATTTGTTGGAAATTTATGTTACCCCCCTCCCTCCCTACCCAATTTATGTTTTTCTTCTTTGACATGTTCCACGGCATCTTTAACCCCTTTTTCCGCTTCTTTTTCTTTTTCCACGACATATTTCAACCTGATCAATTCCTCTTGTTTCCATTCGTCGATTTCTTTCATCCAAACATCTTTTTCTCTTTTAACTATTTCCGCTTGTTCTTTTTTTTTTTTTATGCATTTTTGTTTGGCTAAAACGGCTTCTTCGAACGAGAGCAAACCTTCCAAATGTTTTCTCTCAATGTCTTCCATGTATTTACGATATTCTTCTTCCCTTATATCTTCTTCCATTTCCACGATTAAATCCGAATTGTATCCTCCTCTTTCTAAATCTTCGAGCCTTTCGAAATAATAAGAAAAAAAATTTTTTTTTTGTTTGTAATGAGAGGTAGGGGGTGGGGTGGGGGGAAATGAGATGAAGGGAAGCTGAATAAGCATTTTTGATAGAAAGCCACAATAATGCGATTCATCCGCGTGAATTATCTCATTTCGACCGTATCAGATTGAGAAAGTAATAAATTGCAACGTTGAATTTGACTACGTGACCCTAGACAGGTTCGCAACGTGCAACCAAAAAATTATTCCCTCCCTTCCCCCCCTCCCTCGCCACTTCGTACCTTTTTATTTCTTCGTTTTCAATTTTTAAAAGTCTTGCACCTTCTCTCAAAATAACGGCGGCTGTTTTTTTTGGCGGTGTCACATTTTTAAATATAACCTAAAAAAAAAAAAAAAAAAAAAAAATTTCAAGATAAATTTTTTAAAAGAGTATTTCATTTCATTTTTATTAAAATGCTAACAATTTAAAATTTAATTAGATTACACTTTGCTTTTTTTTTTTTAAATAAAAGCCGACATTTTCTTTTTTTTTTTTTTATTACCGTTATCTCCTTATCAGCAATCTCTTTTTCTTACAAAATTTTTTTTTTTTTATATAAAAATTCGACGACGTAATCTTTATGTGTCATTATTATAATCTTTAATTGTTAAAAAAAAAAAAAAAAAAAAAAATTTTATGGATTTTTGCATGTTAAAAAAAAAAAAAACCTTTTTATGTTGTATTTTCTTCTGACACGTTTCTTTTTTTTCCTCCTCTTCAATTTTTTTTATCAATTCTTTATATTTTTCTGATTTTTCCGTTATTGAACATCGATATGCTTTTTTCTGTGCTTCTTCGTATAAACTCATTGCACCCTCACGATTTTTCATTTTTTTCTCTTTTAATTTTTCCATTTCCAACGGGAGAATGTACGTCGTGTCTGGAACTCTGCTCGCTTTTATAACGACAGGAATTCTCGTTTTCAACGGTTTCTGAAACTGTATTTGAATATTATGTTTTGTTACCACATAAAAATTATTGGATTTCATCCCCTCCCTCTCCCCTCTCCCTCTCTCTCTCCCTCTTTTCCCTCACTAACCTGAACGACACTTTTTTTTTTTTCGTTAATTTTTTTTTTATTATTTTCATAACATTTCGGTCCTACCGACACCGTCAAATTTTTCACAGTGAATTTTTTTTTTTTAATTTCCATAAAATGATCATCGATCGCATCGTTGATTTTCTAAAAAAAAAATAATAATAATAATCTTTATAAATATTTTTCTTTCCGGGGGGGAGGGGGGTTTGATAATCGATAACTATTTAAAATTACTTGGAAAACTTTATTATCGTTTATTATATTTTTCAACAAGTTGGCCACGTATTCGACGTCCCATATTTGACAACCCCATTCGTATAATCTTGTGACCATGTCTTTTTTTTTAAATATTTTCACTGTCGTCAATGCTTTTTGATCGTTGACTGACAACAGAATGTCAACAATTTCATCTTTCGTATCCTCGTTCAATTCGATGACAATCAAATAAAAAAAAACTGAAAATAAATAATGATAATAATAAACTGAGATTAAACATTCTCCTCCAAACCATTTATCATAATCATCATCATTATCGATACGAAAAAGGTTTTATTATGACGTAATCTTAAGGTACGCTTAATGACTTATCGAAAGGTATAACAATCGTTAAATTTAAAAATATATATGCTGCATAAATTAAAAAAAAACGTTTTCATTAAATTTTTTAGGTCAGTGAAAAAGTAACGGATAAAAACGACCGTTTAAAAATGGTTTGTCTGTGCGTGCACGTGCGCACGTGAATGCTTACGAGACAGTTTTATTTATAATTTTTCTCATTTAATAAATTATAATCGTTGCTAAAAACTTATTAACTAAATTAAACGACAAAAAAATAATCCAAATTGTTGTTGTTGTTGTTGTTGTCAAATGGTTCTTTGTTTGTGCATAGTTGCCTATATCATATAAATAATATTTTTATTGATAATCTAAAATTTGTTTTATTGTATCAATAATAATGATTATGTTAAAAATTTTTATTATTATTTATTTAAAAATATTATTCAAACAACTATGAATTCATTGTATAAATTTTTATAATAATTACCATAATAAATCATCAAATCGTTTTCGTTAATTTTTTTCATGAATTTAATTTCCGTTAAATTATTTACAATCGATTCTAAATAATCTTTATATTTTAATATTGTGAAAAAAAATTCAATTATCGAATCTTTCAATTCCTCGCTGTAGTTATTATTCTAGAAAAAAAAAAAGAAACAAAATTTAATTTTATTCGTTTACCTCATGTAATTTAATACATATAGATATATATATATATATATAAAACATTGTTGCGTTATTTACATTATCTAATTTTTCTTGTAAAAATTTTTCAGGTGTCAATACGTCATATTTACTCATTAATGCTTCTTCGAAAGAATCGACATCTTTAAATTTTCTTAATAAATCAATTGTGATTTTAACGGCTTCGACTGATGGCAAATACATTATTATTATTCGAATGAATTTTTTCCTCTCTAAAATAAAACCTTTTTTTTTTCACTTTATCCGTACGTACAAACAATTCCTTTAAATATAATTTGTTTTAACTTTTGAATTAAAACGAATAAAAACGAAACGTTTCTTTTTTTTTATCTTAATAAAATAAAAATTAAAAAAAACTTACTTCACCACTGACGCGTTGAAAAATTTTATCGCTTCTTTATTGTGACGTAATCAAACCGTCTGCTATTTTTTTTTTTTTTCATTTACCTTAGGGGAAACTTTTTACCGATGACGTATTTGAATTTTGGCGACAACTTTGGAATGTTCTAACTTGTTAATAGAATTTCAAAATGATTTTAACGGTTTTTTCATCCTTTCACGGTTCGATTTTGTAATGTGCGTTTAAATTTATAAAATTTCGATTGTTTTTCGTTACCCGCGTTAATTTTACATTCATAATTTTAATTATATGCTTCGATGTGTTATTTATAACGAATTTTCGATTGTTAATATAACGCGGGTTTTACGATTTATTAATTTTTGTGAATGCATATATTTATACAAGCTATTGAAGTGACGCCATTATAGGACGCCATTAGATAATTATTTAATACCTATTAAAAATTTGTTAAAATTTACATTTTTTACATACAAATAAACGTTTTCATCATGGAAAAATCAAAAAGATAATAATAATAGTGATGTTAAATAGCGTGAGTGAAACATTTTTCAAAAATTTATCTTATTAACAACATTTTGGAAGAAAGATAAAAATACTAACCAGGTGGAGGAGAGAAATATGTATGAGTCAATTAAACAAAATCTGGAATCGTTTTACTTTGTTGTTGTGCACATACAAAAATAAATATAAAATAAATAAAATTAGTTGAATCAGAAGTGAAAAAAAAAAAAAAAAAAAACATCAAGTTCATGTGTGTGTGTGTGGAAAAAGTTTTTAAAAAAAAAAAAAATAATAAATGAGTCAGAATAATATTCAAGCGTCACGTTTTAAGGAACTAGATTGGTTTTATAGTAGTAGTGACAAGCAAATGAATTCAGTAAGAAGGAAGTTTCGAGAAGTTAATTTAGTTACACCGAGTCCAAACGACTATTAATACACAAAAAATTGTGTTTCGACTCCGACATAATCATAGCCGTTACATCTCGTTTTTACATATTTATATTTATATAAATTATTTTTATTTATTCGCGATTATTAATTATTTATTTATATATTTATTTACAAAAAAACTCGATTGATATCAATATAATTAAATAATAATTGGGTGAAAAATGGCCGACGTTGATACTCGGAGAGTTAGTGTGGGTGGTTTAGGACGCCGTACGAGCGTTGGTGGACCCATCGAACAGAGGGTAAGTTTTTAATTTTTTTTTTTTTATTACTCTATGACTTTTAATGGGGAAGGAAAAATATGAGATTTTTTTTTTTTTTTTTAAATTTTTATCACTCGTAATTCGATGTATATTTTTTTTTTTTTTTTACTTATTTCGATAAATCGATTCGAGGGTTGAACTTTTATTATTTTTTGTAAAATTTTAAATTTTTATTGGGTTACATATGAGATCCGGTCACGCTAATTCTGTCACAGACTCCAACCCAGGAGCCAAAATTTTTTTTTTTTCTTATTTTTTTTTTTTTTTTTTTTGGCAGTGAAATATTTTTTTAAAAAACGAATTTTTTTTTAAATTTAATTTTCGACCTGACTCGTACCTGAAAAACCTAAAAAAAAATTTTTTATTTTGATTTTTTACCCAAAAAAAAAAAAAAAATTCATTGAGTGTGTATTTACAAAAAAAATTTTTTTTTTTTTTTAACATCTGTTTGATGTTTTGTAAAAAAAAAAAAAAACCAAGCCCCATTTTCTCTCCCTTTCTCTCTCTCTCTCTCTCTCTCTCTCTCTTTTTAAAATTGGCAAAAGAAAATTTTATATATACAAAAGTTAACTTTTAAAAAAGAGATTTTTTATCTTAATTTTCTTTTTAATTAGTTTCAAATTACTTAAACACAATCGATTTCACTATTATTATTATAGAGATTATTAATTTTGTAAACATCGGATGAATCTTTTATTGTGTGGGGAGAAGGGGGAGGGGGGAAACATAACAACGATTATTTTTTTACCTAAATTTCATTTTTTTTTTGTTGAAAATATATACATGGCAAGGATCACGCTCTAGCTAATTTTGATAAAGACTGTTGTTGTTGATGATGAACTATTTAAAACGCGATTGTATTTTAGAGTTCAACGGTCTGCCGTTGACTGACTACAAAGCTCCATTGCCATCATAACAAATAATAATAATAATAATGATGATAATAATAATTTTTTTTTTTTAATATCAACACATATATTCGGCCAAGGTCGAATAAATAATTGGAATCTGCAATTCGATGTTTTTAAAAGGAATTATTTTCACTTGAACTTATAAATAATAGTTAATTAACGTCTTTTTCATAATAATTCTCTCGTTGTCGCTTTTTTTTTTTTTTTGTTAACTGATAATAATTTTTACTTATTTAATTTTACGAAAATTAATGACACGTTCGAGTTTGTCTTATTCCCCGAAAGATTTTTTTTTCGCACGTGGCGCTTTTTATTAAAAAAAAAAAAAAAAAACAATGAAGGATTATTAAATGATGTTTGATGTTAAAATCTTCCAATAAAAAAAAAAAAAAACAATAATTTTTACACACGCAAACAAACAGATAATAATAATAATAATAATAATAACAACAACAAAACATATCGAAAACAAAATCTGTTTCGTTTAATTAAAAAAAAAAAAAAAAATACGCAAATGTTTTGTTTCACGGGCAAAATAAAAACATAAAAAAAAGTTTTAAATGGCGTAATTAAAAAATTCATGTTACTTAATCTACATCCAACGAAATTTTTTTTTTTTTTTCCGCAGGAAATAACGGATAACAAATAATAATAATAATAATAATGATAATAATAATGTGAGAGGAGACGGTCGAGATAAAATTTTTTATTTTTATTTTTTTCAATTTCCGATTCGAAAATCCGGTCAAACGTAAATTATTTTACATATAAAAACGTATTTATTCTCTATCTCTCTCTTTCTCTTTCTAATTCTATCTCTATTTCTACTATTACTTTCTCTTTCTCACACGTATCCCTCTTTATTGAAAAAAGTTGTTTCTTAAGAGAAACCAACCGAGACACGATAAAAAAAAAAAAAAAAAGGATCCCCTTGTGTGTGTAGTATTGTAGTAGTACGTGCATCGCGGCATGTAAACTTCATTCAACGGATATTTTTCCGTTCAAGGTAAATTTAATTTAATAACAAAAAAAAAAAAAAAAAAATATGCCGTAACTACTACTGCTACTACCGGTTGTCTATTACAACTTTTTAGACACGTATTAATTTCACTTTTTAATAATAACTTTTCTTCCCCCCATTTTGAGGAGAGAGACAGAGGGAGAGAGGCAGAGGGGTTTTAAATTTTTTTGTTTGTTTGTTAATAATCTTAAACAATTTAAAATTAATCTTTAAATTGTTGTTGTTTAATTCGGTGTGTACTATTTGTAGTTTTTAAACGTGCCTAAATTACCATTTTTTTTCCCCTGCCCCTCCCCTCTCATACGTAATGTCGAATGAAAACATGTGGAAAATTTTTTTTTTTTTTTCTTCTTATTCGGTCTTTATGCGCATTAAAAATTTAAATAGTTAAACGACCCAAATTTCATTAATTGCAAACTCGAATAAAAAACAAAAAAAAAAAAAAAATTTTTTTTTTATTATGTGACAAAGAAAAATTTTTTTAAATTTTTACGTTCGTCCGTTCGTTAGACACAAAAGAACATGGGAGAGAAAACGTTCGATAAAATAAATATGAAAATTTTGAACATGTTCCAAATTTATAATATTTAAAAAATAATAATAATAATAATAAACCGTTCGGAATTTTTTTTTTTTTTATTTCTCCCACATTTTTTATTTTTTTTCGTTTTACAAAATGGCGCGTACTTAAAAAAAATTATTCCCGTATAAATTACGTTTTTTAAAAAAAAAAAACTTTTGACCAGTTAAACTATTGTTTATATAATATCGGACAAGTTATTATGGTCTATGTTTATGTCAAGGACACAAGGACGTACACAAATTAATATTTTACTGGAATCTATGATGATAATAATAATAAATAACGATTTTGGAGTCGCAAAACACAACAAGTCGCGAACGTTTTACGCGGTTTTAATTTTTTTTTTTTTTGTTAAACATCCGTAATTAAAACAACAACAACAACAAAACTTGTTTAAACCTGGACAACATTCCAGAATTTTTTTTTTTTTTTTTAAATGCCTGCGTCTACTTTTTTTTCCTCCAATACGACAGATAAAATATAAATTTAAAAAAAAAAAAAATATTAATCGACCATTAAGTTACTTTAAAAAAAAAAAAAAAAAATTAAGCGACAAACACGTTCTATATTTTAACGACTGCAAACAAACAAACAAACAAACAAACGGATTAAAAAAAAATTTTCCCCCATTACTAATAAATGACAAAACATCATATCAGATTAAAATAAATAAATAAATAAATAAATTTTTAAAGGGCAATATTACTTGTTGTTAACATTGAATATTTTTTCTTTTTGACGTTTTTTTTTTAAACCGAGTTTTAGGTTTTGCAATATTTCAGGTTTTTCGGAAAGAGAGAGAGAGAAAGAGAGAGAGAGAGAGAATGAGAAAGAAAAAGTTAGAGAATGAGAAAGAAAAAGAGAGAGAGAGAGAATGTGTTGAAAAAGAGAGAGAGACAGAGAAAGAGAATGAGAATGAGAATGAGAAAGAAAAAGAGAGAGAGAGAGAGAACGAGAAAGAAAAAGAGAGAAAGAAAAACAGAGAGAGAGAGAGAGAGAGAGAAAGAAAAACAGAGAGAGAGAGAAAAAAGCAGCTTATTTTCGATAACGATTCTATATATACACGTGATTATTAGTCGGTTACGGTCGAAATGTGATTTCATTCGAGAAAAACTTTTAAAAAAAGATGGCGGGCCGGTCGGGGGAGGGGGAGGGGCGAAAAAATTTTTAAAGCTTTTAAATCGAATCCTGAAATGGATCATGTTAAAAAATCCCGACAAAAAAATTATTAAAAAAAAAAAACACCTGAAAATGTCGTACGACCGATAACAACACGAAGATAAGACGATAATTAACAGAAACAAAAAAACTATTATTATTATTATTATTATTTAATTTTTATTTGTTATTTTGACCCATTAAACTTTTGCCAATTTAAAAAAAAAAAAAAAAATTTTTTTTAAAACAAATTCGTTTATAAACTTTCGGTTTTCGTTTTTTTTATTTATTTATTTATTTTTTAATTGACGATATTAATTCTGTCGTAAATTTTTAAAATATCGACAAAATTCCCTCTCATCTCTCTTTCATTTTTCTTTTCTTTTCTCCGACAAAATTTTAAATTTTAAATTTTTTTTGTAAAATCACCTGAAACGTAATTTTCGAAATTTAATTTATTTATTTGAAAATTATATCGTGTCACGTTGATTCGATTTTTAAACTTCGTGCCACGTTTTATACCTCAGGCTTTTAAATATTTCGTAACGATTGTAAAATTCAGAAAAACAAAAACAGAAAAATTATCCTCGAGGTATTTTTTACAAAAATTACATTTTAAATTAATTCAATTCGACATTTTAAATCCGGTTTGCAATTTTTTGTTTTAAAACTTTTTATTTTTTACGCGATAAATTTAATAAAAAAAAAAAAAACGTTACGTTATTACCTTTTGTGAATTTTTTCTGTTTTTTTCTCCATTTTTAAAATTTTCGTAACGAACTCGTTTACATATACAAAACGCTCACAATTTTTTTCCCTCCTCCTCCTCCTCCTCTTCTCTCACCCTACACAAACTTTTCTTTTTACAAAAACAACCTTCTGGTCAATTTTTTTAAATAAAAAATTCATTTCATTACACCCACATTACCTGTAAATAAATAAATAAATTATTATTATTATTATTATTATTATTATCATCAACGATAGTTATTAGTATGATAATTTAATCGATCGATTTCCGTTGATCGATAACTCTTTGAAGTACATAAATATATATTTTTTATTAATAATTTTATTCGGGTCATCCTTAAAAAAAAAAAAAAGTTTTTTTAAAAAATGTCAGTGACGGTTTAAGGATTATTTCAAAAAAAAAAAAAAAAAATCGAAGAGAGAGAGAGAATTAAATTTTTTTAAATATGGCGGAATAAAAATTCGTAAAAATACCAATCGAAACTTTTCGTATTCGTTTTTTTACAGGACCGTATTAAGCTACTTTTGTAAAAAAATTAAATTTTTAGAACACGAATTTTCCAGTCGGAAAAATAAAAATTCCCTAGTCGTGATTATCGGTTTCTAATGTTAATAGGGGTAAAAAAAAAAAAACAAGGATAAAGGTAAAAAGAAAACGAGAGAGAGAGAGAAAATAAGGAAGGAAAAGAGGGGGAAGGGGAAGAGGGGGGAAGAAAAGGGGGAAAAACGAACGGAATTTAAAAAGAATAAAAAAAAGATACGGAAAAAAGTAACGGTGTGGTATAAAAAGAAAGAAAAAAAAAAAATTTCGAAAAAATGATAGAGAGAGAGGAAAATGGGGAAAAGAGAAAGAAAGAAAGAAAAGCTTTTACAATTTTCCAGAAAAGGTTTTTCACGCGCTTCAATAGTACGCATCGTTCACTACGACTACGAACAAAAAAAATAAAAATTTTCATCTTAGTTTTCAGTTTCATACAAATCGTAACGTTTTGTAGTGACATTGTATAGTTTGTTTTTTTTTTT
>NW_002987850.1:1628861-1644689 GCF_000006295.1 Pediculus humanus corporis | reverse complement strand
GAAGGAAAAATAATAATAATAATAATAATAATAATAATAATAATAATAATAATAATAATAATAATAATAATAATAATAATCGTATCGTTAAAATGTCAGATTATTAATAATTTTTTATTTTAAAACGACATCACGGAATGTTTTTTTTTTTTTTTTTTAAATTCACGATCAATCGAAAGTTTATTAAAGAACATTTTATTATTATTTAATAATACATAAATGAATAAATAAATAAATAAATAAAATCAATAAAAATAATTTAATAATCGGTGGTTGAAAAAAAAAAAAATAAAAGAAAAAGTTTTTAATTTTTGCGTTTTAGTTTTATTCGTTTTACAAAAAGTTTTTACGTTTCATCCCCCTCCCCCGCCCTTCTTCTATCCCCCCCTCTTCTCACGTACGTATTAGGATTTGTGTGTGATAATGTATATCATCTATCTGATGATGATGATGATGATGATAATTTTTAAATGTAACAATAACTTAAATACGAACACGAAAAAGGTCACGAAAAACTTTTCCAATTACTTATCGTTGTTGTTGTGATGGTTTACTATAAACTACCTGTAAACATTTCGTGAACTGATAAAATTTAATTTTTTTTTTTATTTAGGACAAAATAAAGATAATCTTATTAAAATAATAATGATGATGATGATAATAAGGGTTTTGGTCGGAAACGGGATAAAACCCTTATTTTTTTCGTTATTATTTCCGGTGTGAATTTTCCGTGTGAATGATAATAACAAAAAACATTTAATAAGGGGAAATTGTGGGGAGGGGTATTGCGTGTGCGTGTGTAAATTGTTTTGTTGGCACTCTTAACACACACACACATGACGAAAGGTTTTATAAAAAACATTCAAGGATTACGACATTCATTCCTTTTCATAGAGAGAGAGAGAGAGAGAGGGGGGGGGAGGGGACAAGGGCAAAAATAATTTAAAAGAAAGGATCGCGTGTATATATGAAAAAACAACAATCACTACCGTATACAAATAAATAATTAATTAATTATAAGTTAATTAAGGGGTTGAAATCGAATTGGTTTTTACATCCGGCAACGCCATTTTTAAAAAAAAAATTATTATTATTATCATGTTTCAAAAAAAAAATTGATTTTAATTAAACGTGTCAATTATTCATTTACCAAGAATAATAAAGATTAATAAAAAATAAAAAATAAATTTATCGATAGCAAACAATTGATGAAGTTGATTGAATTTAATGTGTCGGAAAAGGAGAGGGAATATATTGGGGGGGGGGGGGGGCAGTCGGTGGGGGGACAGAGTCGGGGAAGGGACGGAGGAGTAATAAAACAAAACATGCGTTAATGCGACGCCAATCCAAACGTTATACGAATTCGTGAATCGTAGCAAAAAAAAAAATAAAATAAAATTTCGATTTTTATAACTCGATCGATATTATTCGAGTTATTTATAATAATAAATCGATTATCGAAATTTCAAAAAAGAAAATCAAATCGAAACATTTAATGAGAGCAAATGATACGAACGTGGAAAGATTTATAACTTATTAATTTTAAAATTTAACGAAAAAAAAAAAAAAAAAAAAACAAACGAATTAAAAATCCTTGAAACGTTTTAAATAAATACATAATCAACAAAATGGCGTCGTTTATGTGATTAAATATTATTATTATTATTCAGTCATTATTATTATTATTATCAATTCAGTAGGCGTTTGATTTAAATTCAAAGTGATTTTCTTCTTCTTTTTTTTTATTTTTTTAATAAACTCAAATCTTAGTAAATAATAATAATAATAATTTTTTACGACCTTTAAAATTTTTTTTAAAAAAACAACAACAATAATAATAATAATAATAATAATAGCGACGACAGAAAAACGACTAATTGCGTTATATTTTACATGAAGCGTTTGTTTAAATTGACGATGTTTAAGGTGTCACCATAAGTCGAATCGGATTTACAGAAAAAAAACCTCGAAAATGACTAAATCGAAGGTTAAAAAAATTGATAGAAAAACAAACTTTTATTTAAAAATAGGTCGCGGTTTAAAGTACTTTGGGACACGAAAAAAAAATGGATTTCGCCTTGAAAGTGGCAGTAGAAAACAAGAAAAACAAAAACAAAATCCTGTATTAAGAGAGAATTCGGATATGAACACACACGCGCACACAAGAATGACACGAGTTTTTTTTTTTTTTTTTTTTCGAAATTTTTCCCCGGTTCCCTTTCTCTTCCCCTTCTTCTTCCTCTTTCCCTTCCCCATAGGCCTCCTCAAAGATTTTCTTTACCGAATTTAACCCCCCCTCCTCCTGCTTTTCCCCCCTAAAAAAAAAAAAACTTATCGTTCGTTCGGGACTCGTTTTTTAAATTAAAAAAAAAAAAATTTTTTTTTTTTATTTCTCTTAACCTTTTGACCTTTTCGATATGCCTTCCGTCTAATATTATTATCATCTCTTTTTTTTCAGATATTCGATTATTATTATTATTATTATTATTATTATTACTTTTAGTTTTTCGATATTTTCAACGAATAATATTTTATTATAAAAAAAAAAAAACAAAAAAAAGGTTTTCGTAACGTTTTTGTTCTTCCCACCCTCTCATCCCCTCATCCCTTCATCTCCCCTCCGTAATTCATCATCATCATCATCATCGACCCTTTCTTTTCAAGTATAATCCTTTTTAAACCTTAATCCCAAAAAAAAAAAAAATTTTCCGGTTCGTAAAATAAAAAATTTCCATTTTCCTTTTTTCGTTTAATAAAAATATGACGTAAGCATTTCACAAATTATTACTCGTAAGTAATAAAAGAAAAACGCGGAAAATTTTTTACTTTCGTTAATTATTAATTAATAAATAAATAAATAAAATAATAGGCGTGTCTAACTAAATAAATACCTGAAATTTTTTTATTATTATTAATAATAATAATAATAAGTTAAACTAGACGATTTTCTTAGAATGTATCGATTGTGATTTATTTAATTTTCAGACTTACGTCATAGGTACGGAAAAATGTGGGGATCTTCACGTTTACGTGCAGGGAGATTTATCACAACAAGATAAGAGAGCAGTTTTTTTAACGGTACACGATTTAGGATGCAATCGTGAGTTTTCAATCCACAAATAAACGTTTTCATCGTACCTGAAAATATTATTAATTAATAATTTTATTTATTTAAGATTTATCATTTTACGAATTCGTTAATCATCCAAGCATGATAGATATAAGAGATAGATCGATATTTATACACGTCGACGTACCTGGACACGAAGAAAATGGCGAAGCATTACCAGATTCGTAAGTTGATTAAATTTAAATATCCTCCCCTCCCCAACCTGCACCCATTCATTCATTTTTCATTTCGATGATTTTCAGGTTTCAATTTCCAACGTTACAAACCCTAGGAGAAGATCTCGTGTCCGTATTAAATTTCTTACACGTTAAATACGTTATTTGTTTGGGCGAAGGGGCTGGTGCGAACGTTTGTGCAAGATTTGGTTTGGCACATCCGACAAGAGTCGTCGGTATGATATTGATCAATTGTACAGGTTCGGCTGCTAGCGTTATGGAAAGTTTTAAAAACAAGGTACGTACCCCCCCCCTCTCTCTCTCTCTGTCTCTCTCGATAAATAATTAAAACTCATCTCCTTTTCTTTTTGATTAGTTTGTCAACTGGAAAGGTAACAATTTGATAAGTCAATCAGCAGAAGATTATCTTTTATTTCACAAATTTGGAAACGTGAGTCTATTATTATTATTATTATTAAATCCACTTTGCACTTTTTGATCGTCATGCACTGCATCAAATTGTTATTAATAATAATAATAATTATTATTTATGTATTGCTTAGCACATTGAATTCGATTTTGTCGTTTTTATTTATTTTTTAATTTTTTGCTTGTTTGTCATGTTTTGTTTTTGTTTTATATAGTTTTTAAACATTTTGCTTTCATGTTCAGACTCATCATCGTCACGAATGGTTCAACGGACATAATGGCGTAAGTAATTTGTTTAGTAAAACAATCTTTAAACGATTGAATAATAATACAAGTTTTTGCCTCACGCCTGTGTGTGTTATGCCTGCCTCTCGATGCAAAACGATAATTTGTCACTTCCGGTTTTGTTTATTTTACCTAAAAAGAAAAATTTTTTTTTTTTTTGTTATTTGCAGCAAATAATGAGCGACAATCAGAAAGACAAAGAACGTGTAATGGCAGAATTCCAAGCACGCATACGTTCGTCAATTAATTCGAAAAATTTAAAACTTTACGTGAACGCTTTTCTCACGTGAGTTTATACGATAGAATTATTATCATCATCATCATTATTATTATTTTTAAAAGAAAATTTTTTTTTTAATTTCCAGTCGTAACGATTTGCCGTTGAAAAATAGTACAACCGACATACTTTTAATAACCGGAGTTCTTAATTCCACGGCATCAGTCGTTGAAAAACTTCATAAGGAAATGCCGGATAAAAATAAGGCGACACTTTTAAAAATAGAAAGAGCAGGAGATGTTTTATTGGATGCTGTGAGTTCATCTCACACCACATTCGCTCTTATTTTCTATCGAATAATTATTTAAAAAAATTTTTTTTTTCTTCCAGCCGGCTAAGGTAGCACAAGCCATTTTATTATTTTGCAAAGGATTAGGATGGCTCACGTCGGTCACTATGCCGGGTATAGACAGACAGAGAACGTTGTCACAAAGTAGCCAAGATGAAAGTCCACTCGGGAGTAACAAGGGTAGAAGATTATCCCGAGGGATGTCAATGGAAGAATACGATAAGCCAAACATAAGAAGACTATCAATCACTCAAACCGGTCTTCCTCTACCGAACAAAAACTAAAATTCAAACTATAGCTCTGCAATATACATACATAATAATAATAATTTACATTAATAAGTGTACATTAAATAATAACTCAAACGATAATAATAATAATAATAATAATAATAATAAAAAAGTATTTATTAACTCTTTTGTAGCATATTATTATTATTATTATTAAATAGTTATTTAACGTGACTATAATTATAAATATTTTTGTAGATGAAATAAATAAATAAATAAATAAATAAATGCTTGAGCATAATGATGATAATGATATGTATTAACGATGCTTTTCATAGAGAAGATAAAAAAATTTTTTTTTTTTTTTACAATATTAATTATCCAAAATTAAAATTTATTTTAAAATTATTTATTATTATCGCTTGTAATTATATACATATCGTAAATAATAATATAAACGAGTGGAAAATATTATTATTATTATTATTATTATTTAAATTTTTAATTAATATCCGGCCAAAATAAAATATGATTGATGCCTTTACAATATAAATATGTCGATTAATATTGCCAAATTTTTTTTGTGTATTAAATTAAAATAAAAAGCCAAATTTTTAAAAAGTTTTTATATAAAATACAAATTTTTTTTTTTTTTTTACAATATTAATTATGCTGTAATATTATATATTTATAATACTAAACTGTAAACATTATTATTATTATTATTAATTTAATAAGGAATATAAAGGTTATATTTAAAAATAATTTTTATAAGTGTTATCATTTTACTTGACCTAAGATATTTTTCATATGTGATGATAAAACGTTTTTTTTTTCTCAATTTTTTATATTTATTTAATTGTTTTGTTTTAAACAAAATGATTTTTTTGTCCATGAGTTTGATTTTGATAGAATTTGATTTATTTATTACGTCATCAATTATCAAATAATTTTTTCTTTTTAAATTTAATATTTATTTTTATCATGAAAAATTGAAAAGAAATCAACAATCCCTATGGGTAAATAATATTTTGATCGTTTAATTTTATATAATCACATCACTAATATAAATAAATAAATAAATAAATTTTATCTCGATTTTATTTTTACATAAAATGTTGTTTACAACCAAAACTTATCTATTTTTAACTTTTTTTTTTTTTTTTAAACTTTGTATGTTTTATTTAAATAATTTGATAATAATAAATATTAATACTTATTATGTACGTACGTATATTAATTTTAAAACAATAATATTAATATACATAAATAAAACGTTTGACTTTTTTTTTTGTAAATTACGTTAAAATAATAAATAATCTTGCGTGTGTTTGTTTACAAAATGCGCGGGAAAAATATCACAGCCTTTTATTAAAATCATTATCGAAACCTAGTGACGATACCGGTAACTACTGCCAAATAAAGATGGAGGACTACAGTGGTTTGGCAGTTTAAAACAAGAAAAAATTAATTAAACTTATTAGTTTTGTAGTTAATAATCCGTAGTTAATAATTAAACTTTATTAAATTTATATAAAATTTTCCGTGTAATATATACATATATATATCTATTTTTGCAATAATTTAGTAGTATTTATTTATATAAATATATATTTTATAGTTAAAAAAAATTTAATCAAGTGTTTCGTTAGTGATGATTTATACATTTGAGTGGTTTTCGTCAAATGATGATTATATTAATCCGTTATTAAGTAATTGATATTTTTTTTATAGAAAATCAGTGGCGTATGATGTTTTATAACTACATGTAAGTAAGTAAAACATTAAGTAAAGTAAATTTTTCTTCCAATTCCAAAAAATGTGGTAAAATTGATATTAATTACAATTTTACCACATTTCCATGCAATCAATTGCATTTTTCTTACCCTTTATCTCATCAAATTGGTTTTTGTTTCGATTAAAAATAAAAAAAAACAACACATAAATTTATTGTAAATATTTTATAATATTAAACTTTTTTCAAACAATTAAAATATATAACAAAAATACATATAATTATAGTTATATATGTATACATATATATATATATATATATATATATATATATATATATATATATATAAACACATTTAAAAAAAAAAAAAAAATAAATTTAATATGCATACATATATATATATATATATTTTAAAATAACACCATATTTGCAATTTCACATTAAAAACTTGCACATGAAAACTTGACCACGCTTTTAAATCGATTCCCAACCTATCATACAGGTTTGGTTTATTAAAAAAAAAAAAAATTCTAATTAAATTTTTTTTTTTTTTTTTTTTTTTTCTTTTTGTTTTTGTTTGTTTTATGGGGTTTCGTCTAACAAATCTTGTTTTCTGTTATTTATTTATTTATTAAAAAAAAAATTAATAAAATTTAAATTAATTGCAAATTTGGAATCATCGAATTCACAATTTTTTTTTTTTTTAATCAAATCTTGAGAATATTAAAAAAAAAAAGAAAAGAAAAAAAATCCAGAAAATAATAATGATAATAAAAATTTTTACACCACACATATTTTTGATGATTGGAAATTTATCTCCCTCCCCCGATAATTTAAAAAAAAAAAAAAAAATCAATTATCGAATAATTGAGATGCAACCTTGCTTCAACAAAATGATGTTTGTTTTTTTTTTTTTATATAAAAAAAAAAAAAAAAAAAAAAAAAAAAAAAACCCCTTCTTTCACCCAATTTTTTTTTTTACAAAACCCGGAAAACCCTTTGGAAAAAACGGAAACTGGAAGGCTGGACCTTTTCCCACCCTTTGTCCATTTCAAATCACCCCCCTAAGCCCGGCTCATATCCCTAATTAATTAAAAAAAAAAAAAAAAAAAAAAAAAAAAAAGCAGGCTCGTGTAAGCCAACATTTATAACAACCAATAGTATATCATCATCATTTTGTCGTTGTGGGTTGAACCTTTTGTCTGTTTGTTTGTTTGTTTTTTATCATTTTTGGTTATTATTATTAAATTATTTATTTTTTTTTTTTTTACTTTTGGTTTTCTTTGCTTTTTCTTTTTCTTTCTTCTCTATTTTGTGATTTTGTTTTAATCGCTTTTAATTTTTATTATTATTTTTTTTTTTTTTTTGTAATGTTTGTTTTGATTGAACGATTTGAATTCATTTTATTTAAAATTTTTTGATCAGACACATATACTGAATACTGTACTGTTCAAATTTTTTTTTTTTTTTTTTTTTTTTTCAAATTTGTCCTTTTAATTTGTGGCTTGCTGTTGTTGTTGTTGTTGTTGTTGTCAATGTTGTTGTTGATTTTTTTTTTTTTTTAATATATATATTATTAATACCACACACACCTTTTCGAAGGTGATCCTCTTTAGGTTTTTTTTTGTTTATTATTTTTTTGCTTGTTTGTTTGTTTGTTTGTTTTTAGCAGAAGAAAATAAATTAAATGATAATCATTATGAATAATAAAGTAAATAAATAAAAATAAATAGAGAGAGAGAGAGAGAGAAAGTAAATAATTCTGTTTTATCAACAGGCACCAGGTATTTAGTTAATTAATTAATTAATTGATTAATTTTTAACGTTTTTTTTTTTTCTTAAATCCATTCCTCGGATTGATTGATTGATTGATTGATTCAGACAGACTGATTAAAATTAAAACTTTTTTTTTTGTTTTTTTTTTTTTTTTTTTTTTTAATCCTAAATACCTATAACGTTATATTCTGTTGTTTACTCAGGTTTTTTTTTTTTCTTTTTTCTTTTCTTTTCTTTTCTTTTCTTTTGGTTTTTTACACTTTTGTTCCTTTTACACTTAGCCGGTAGATTGATTTTTTTTTTTTTTTTTTTTTTTCTTTTTTCCTTTGTTTGTTTTTATAAATCGTCGCTTTTATGGTGTGAAGCTCTTAATATAACATCGTCATCATTCGATAGTTCTTCGTAATCTTTTTCTAATGTTGCCAAATCTTCTCGCGCTTCGCTAAATTCACATTCTTCCAAACCTTCGCTCACGAACCAATGAATGAAAGCTCTTTTGTTGTACATGAGATCGAATTTTTGATTTAATTTTCCCCAAGCTTCGACTATGGCTGTCGTGTTGGATAACATTGCAACGGCTCTTTGAACTGTCGCCAAATTACTTCCCGGAACGACGGTGGGCGGTTGATAATTGATTCCGACCTGCGCGAGAATAAGAAATTAATAAAATGTCAAAGGGATTTATAAGATTATATGATGGGAGTCGAATGAAATATACCTTGAATCCCGTGGGACACCAATCAACGAATCTGACTGCGCTTTTCTTTTTCATTGCGGCTATGGCTGCGTTGACGTCTTTGGGCACGACGTCTCCCCTGTATAACAAACAGCAAGCGATGTATTTTCCATCCCTGGGATCGCATTTGACCATTTGATTGACCGGATCGAAACATTGCGCCGTGATTTCCGCAACCGTCATTCCCTCGTGAAAAACTTTATCGGCGGATATAACGGGAGCATAAGTCGCAAGGGGGAAGTGAATTCTCGGATAGGGAACCAAGTTGGTTTGAAATTCTGTCAAATCTACATTCAATGCTCCGTCGAACCTTAGCGAAGCGGTTAAAGACGAAACTACCTGCATCGAAATCGATAAAACAATTCGATTATTCAATTTTATAATCAATTAAAAAAAAAAGGGGGGGAGGGAGGGAGGGAAATAAGTTCCCGGTGCGTACCTGACTAATTAATCTATTCAAATCTCCGTAACTGGGTCGTTCGATTCCGAGTCGTTTTCTACAAATGTCGTAAATGGCTTCATTATCAACCATAAAAGCGCAATCGGCATTGTTGATTGTGTTGTGAGTGGTTAAAATTGCATTGTAAGGTTCTACTACTGCAGTCGATACCTGTAGAAAGGAAAAAAAGAAAGTGTCGCTTTGAAACATTTTGTTAAAAAAAATTAATTAATTTCATAAAAGGTATGAACTCACTTGAGGGGCTGGATATATGGCAAATTCTAATTTACTCTTTTTACCAAATTCGTCAGCTAATTTTTGCATCAATAAGGCGGTGAAACCACTTCCGGTACCTCCACCGAAACTGTGAAAGACAAAAAATCCTTGGAGGCCAGTGCATTGATCCGTCAATTTTCTAATTCTATCAGTCACGGTATCAATAACTTCTTTTCCGACGGTGTAGTGTCCTCTGGCATAATTATTAGCAGCATCTTCTTTACCCGATATCAACTGTTCAGGATGGTATAATTTTTTGTACACTCCATTTCTAACTTGGTCTGAAAACAAAAAAAAAGGAGGGGGGGCGGGTATTTCAATGACCGTCGTTGTTCAAAATAAAAATTTTCATCATTCTGTTAACTACTACCTATCACGGTCGGTTCCAAATCCACCATAATGGCACGGGGTACTTGTTTTCCATTGGCGGATTCGGCAAAAAATGTCGAATAACAATTATCGCTCGATCCGATCGTTTTATCCGAAGGCATGATACCATCCAATTGAATTCCGTGTTCTAAACAATACAATTCCCAGCAAGAATTTCCCATTTGCACACCCGCCTGACCGATGTGTATCGAAATGCATTCTCTCGTTTGAAACGGCACCTTGTCAAAAGTAAATATACAAAATAATTTGTCATATATGACCGACAGGAAAACTCCTTGACGAAGGGGTAAACGAATGACGCGCGGTCGCATACATAAGTGAAGGGATGATGGTGATGGGAGTTCAATGTACGGCAGCGTGACACATGAAAACAAGTAGGGGGGAGGGGAGGAGGAGGAGGAAAATAATTCGGAGAAATCTTACCATTTTGTCGAAGAAAGTTGAATTTAGTTTCTTAAAAAATTTTTGAATTTGGTTCCTCGCTGTTTTTTTGAATTTAGTCAACCAAGAATTAAATTTTAATTTAAATAAAAAAAAATCATAGACCGAAAATGTTAATCCCTTAATTTTGATGGTGTAATAATTTTCGTTGTGAAAGAAAAAAACAAAAAAAAAAAATTTTTTTTCTACTGCTGGCACCGTTCATTTTTTTTTTACTCGAAAAAAAAAAAAAAAAAAAATTAATAATAATTGTTGTCATGATTTGCCTTCCGGAAAAATGGAAAAAGAATAATCAACCCTTAAAGTGATGTCATTTTTTTTTTTTTTTCTTTTCTAAATCCCTTTTTTTCCCTCTCCCTCTCACACGCCCACTCGCACACCCGTACACATTATCATGTCTCATATCCGTTTTTATTTTTTTATTTTCAGGTTTTGATCGATCAAATAATCACAATCGATAAAATTAATAAAAAAAAAAAAAAAAAATGGAACAGGGAACTCCGACGAAGCCTCCTCGAGGAGTCAAACAGTACAGGGAACCGGTAAGTTAAACAAAAAAAAAAAAAACAAATTTTTCTCAAAAGTTGTACAAATTGTTGTTGTTTATCACTGTTTGTATTTAAATGTAAATAAACAAAAGTTTTATTATTATTATTGTTATTGATTTCGTTCGATTTGTGAGAAAATGAGAGAAAAATATAAAATTTATCAATATTTTTAAAAAGGATATTACGAAGAAATGGTGGTTTCCAGAAGAACTTTTCCGCAGTTAGTATTTTAAATGATTTTTTTTTTTTTTTTACATAAGTTTTTGTTTGTTGTTGTTGTTGTTGTTATCGTGTCTGCGAATTGTCAAAGTCGCGTTAAGGTTTGGTTTTAAATGATGGTCCTGTTAGGTTCCTCCTCTTTATTGAAAATCATGTGCGAAGAAACAAAAATTAAAAATAATGATAATTGTATAATAATTAATTTCAGAGTGGTTTGTTGATGTCACTCATACGAACGTTGTCCACGAGCGAAACAAACGAGCAAAGGGAAAAGGAAAAGAATAAATTGGAAAAGGATCACGAAAGGAGTAACAAAAGGTTGGAGGAGTTGGTTTCGCAGCACAATCAAGAATTGACTCAAGTCATGCAACTCTTTGTCAAAGTTTCTTCGCTCGTGAGTTTTTTAAATGGGAATTTAAATTCGAAGACCACGTGACGTGACGTGACGTGACGACGACGACTATCTTATTTCAATTTTTTTTGCAGATAACTTCCTCTAGGGAAAAAATTAAAACCGTCAAAGACAATCTTCATCTTTGTAAAACTTTACTTAGGTGTCGGAGAAACGAACTTAAGAAATTATGGTTGGAGGGAATAGAACACAAGCATTCGTTGCAATTGCTCGAAGGAATGTGAGTAACGATGAATGTTTTCAATTCCCCTCGGTGGGGGGGGGAGGGGGAAGAAGGAGAGGCTTCTTTTCCCGAAAGAATGATGATTATTATTATTATATTTTTTTTTTTCTAGAGATCAGGTTAGAGAAGTGCCTTCACAGTTAGAAATATTTTTATCTAAAAAACAATACCTTAACGCAACTCAATTACTCACCACGACATTATCTTTAGGAGATGGTAATTTAGCCGGAATCGAAGCATTGAGAGAAGTCAGAACGGAACTACAAACGAAAAAACAAATTCTATACGGGAAACTCATGGAAGTAAGGTTTGCGTGGAAGAGAGAGAGAGAGAGAGAGAGAGAAAAGAGTGTTTTTCACGTTTTGTAAATTTTTTTAAAATTTAATTTGATTCGTTAGGAATTAAAACATCATTTATACGTAATTCCATACAATGAATCGTCGTCATTTAGGAGACAGGGAAGTGGTAAAGAATGTTTTTCGCCATTTCAACGAACGGGAGATCTCAGGGGTTCGAATAGGGGATCAAGAGCGAGACGAAAACTATTGGATGCGTCAATGAAGTGAGTGAAAAGGAGAAGAAGGAGAAATTCAAGTGGAACGATCTGGAGAAATGAAAAAAAAAAAATTTTTTTTTTTCGATTCCAGGGCTGGAACCGTAGAACAAGATCACGAAAATCCCTCCGACGAACTCGACAGCATGGACAGAGAAGAAAAATTGGAACATTTTTCCGGGATAATATCGGAATGTTTGGGATTGTTACAAAAATTGGGAGAAGCCGTCGAGGTGAGGGGGGGGGATTTTTTTTTCTTTTTACACATCATTAAGTAAAGTGTGAATGATGATGATGATGATGATGATGATGATAAAATAAATTTAATCGGTTTTAGACGATAAAATCTCAAATGCACGGAGAATTGATGACGATAGTTTCGAATGCAACGAAAAACGTTTTGGAATCGTCACAATCCGTGACAACGATCGCCATCACGAACGAGGGAAATCGTCAGATGAATTCATCGAAAATGTTGCTATTGAATTTTTTAGAAATAATATTCGAACAATTTCGAAAAGTCGCAGACGGTCACAAAATAGTTTTGAAATATTTTACAAAAACGGCGGAAAAATACAGGTTGGACGTGAGACTGTACGAAATGGCGGACGTTTGGAGCAAAATACAAACCGTCGTAAGTTTTTTTTTTTTTTTTTTTCTTTCTTTCTATTTTGTGTCCATTTTGTGTGTGTTTTGTTTCTATTTCGGTCTTTTTCTTAGCTCCAGGGACTCTTGACTGATTATTTAGATGCCGACAACGTTTTGGGTGATTCGATAAAACCTTCCTCGTACTCGGATCCGGCCGTCGTCGACATATCCAGTTATTTTTCAAAGAAAAAATCTCAGCGTCAGAAAAAAGTTCATTTGTTCAAATTCGATTGCGTTTCTCATTCCCTGACCGCGAATTCGCATTCGGATGATCATTCGAAAGGACCTTACGGGGTTTGTTTCATATTATTATCATCATCATCATCATAATTTTTTATAATTATCATTATTATTTTTGATTTGACAGGGGAAAAGCAAGCAACTCGTTTGTCCGAGAGACATAAACAACGTTACCGTCATATACATACCATTGCGTCGTTTCATAGACGAAATCGAACAGTCCATCGACAACAATTCCGGGAGTCCCTGCATGTTGAATAATTTTTTATCGGATTTCATACGGGACAGGTTCATGCACAAGCATCATTTCAAAGCGTCGTTGAAAATAGAAAACATAAGCAAATCACACGACGCGTGGAAAGAAATAACGGATCCGGATATGACGAAGAAAATGGGTTTGTCACGACCGGTTCTCATGGTAACGTCCCTCCCCTCCCCCCTCTCCTGCTGCTCCCCTTTTGAATTTTTAAAATATATATATTTTCTTTTCGCAGAACACCGTGACCGTTGAAAAATGCATGACGGAATTAAAAGAATTGATGAAAAGTCTTCCAGCTTACGCGGATAAATTTTTAACAATCATTTGCAACGTTTTAAGGAGTTACCGTGAAATATGTCAGTCCGTTTACCGAGGGATAGTACAACCGGATTCGGAGGATAAGAAAATATGGAGCGCGTCGTGGCTCAAAGATGACGACATGAGTCGATTTTTAAAGTTTGTATTTATTGTTATTATCGTAGAAGATGTAGACGACGACGAGAGGGTTGTTGAAATTGTATTTGTCGATTTAGATCTCTTCCAAATTGGATGGAACTTCAAACGCACAAACCGACTCACAGACGTGGTAAAAATCTCAGGAGAGAAGAAACGACGGAAGAAGAAAGTCCAGAAGATATAAGGCAGAGAAACGTTAAAGAAGCGGAAATACTCGCGAGCAACATGGGCGAATCCGGTATCAAAGCTCACGAGATATTATCGAACGTTAGTCAATTAAAAAAACTCGCACAACTCAACGAAAGCATGGTGAGACTCGTTGTTTTGTTTATAACTGCTTGAGAGAAGAGCAAGCAAAAAAGAAAATTTTTTTCGTTTTTTTAGGAGTGGTTCGCGGGTCAAATCCTACAAATCATAACGGAAGTGAAAGAATTCAATTCGGACGGATCGGGTGACAGTTTCAAGAGTCACATTTCGGACGTGACGATACAGACTCTATATCAATCCGTACACGAATTCACGGATTTGGCGGATATGTGTTTGTTGGTGTTGCACCTCGAGGTGAGTCGTCTAATCGCTTGATATCGAAAAGGAGAACGAGATGGATGAAGGGAATTTTTTTTTTAAATTTTCAGGTACGAGTTCAGTGTTTTCATTATTTACTCCCCAAATCAGAGGGTTCGTCGAAAAAATTCGATTTCATGTACGAGGAACCCGATCCGAAAGTTCAAGAACTTTCCAAAGTGTTGATAAACGTCGACGAGGCCATGGTTTGCAGTCTTCAACCGCGGAAAACAAAAGTAAGTCGTGGAATTTTTTTGTTATCTCTGAGTAATGATTGATAATGTTTGTTCTCTCTCTCTCTCTGTCTCTCTCTCTCTCTCTCTCTCTCTCTTTGGAAACAACAGTACATATTCGAAGGATTGGGAGATTTGATTGCCAAAATATTAATAAGTTCTTGCCAGTACATGGATAAGATCGAACAAAATGGTATTCAGAGAATGTGTCGGAACATGTTGACTCTCCAGCAAACTCTAACGAACATCACGTCGTCGCGAGAAGTCGCTTTGGATCACGCGAAACAATTTTTCGAATTGTTTTACAAGACTCCCGACGAAATACTCACGACCGTTTTGGAAAAGGGCCCACAATTCACGGACATGGAATACATAAACGCGTTGCAATTGATCAACAGGACTCATCCGAACGCGTATGGAAACATGAGCAGGTATTTGCAAAGGTTATCGGATATACTGGGCGAAATCGGCGTGACGGTTTAACGGACTTTTTATTATTATTATTATTATTATTGTTGTTATTGTTGTTTGTTGTTTTGTTTTTTTTTTTTTCGTAGTAACGTTCGTTCGCCGGATGATTTTATTATTATTATCATTATTATTATTATTACATCCGTTTCACGCACGCCTTTTTCTCTTTGATTTTCGAGTCGGGTTTTGTTTGTTTGTGTTGGGAAATCCGGTCGAACGCTTCTCGAACGCAATAAAAATAACAAACGAATAATAATAATAATTATAATTTTTTTAAAATAAAATTCGAGTCAATTAATAATGTAGGTACCAAAAAAAGAAAAAAAAAAGAAAAAAGTTCAATTCATGAATTAGTTATAATTGTTATTATACGGTGAGTCGGTCTCTCTCCCCCCTCCCCCCACGAAAAAAAAA
>NW_002987850.1:1616044-1628716 GCF_000006295.1 Pediculus humanus corporis | reverse complement strand
ATATGAGAAAAGTTACAAAAAAAAAGAAAATTAAAATTAAAAGAGCTTTAAAATAATAAAATTTAATTCCAGATAGAAAAGAAGCCTTGTTTTTAATATGATGATGATGATAATAATAATAATATTATTTTTATCGGCCATAATTACGATTGTTATTATTATTATTATTATCGTTCATTTATTTATTTATTTATTTATAATTAAGCCCGTTTGATACTTTATATATCATTCCAATAATTATTTTACAGTATTCGCGATTCCAAGAGTTTGATTTTTCCTAAGAAGGGTAAAAAAATGCAATATATATATATATATATATATATATAATTAATTTAATTATTTAGTCGATTGTTTATATTTTTTTGAACTAATTATTATTATTATTATTATTATTATTATTCTTTTTTTTTTGTAAAAAAAATATAAATATATATATATATATTGAATTAAAATTTGGTTCAATTTATTTTCTAACGGTTAAAAATAATTATTGTTTTTGCATTAAATAGACCGAAGTGTACGTAAGATAAGAATGAGTTAATAGGTTTTATTTAAAAAAAAACGGGTAATTTTGTCGCCATTTTGAATTTTTTCGATAAAAGAAAAAAAAAATTCGCGCGCGCAAATGTAAAAAAAAGTTTTTTTTTTTTTTTTTTTTTTTTTACGCTACGGGTTTAAATAAAATTATAAAACACGTTTGAATAAGTCGCCCGGATAGCTCAGTCGGTAGAGCATTAGGCTTTTAACCTAAGGGTCCAGGGTTCGAGTCCCTGTTCGGGCGAAATTTTTTTTTTTTTTTGGTGTTCATTTAATTGTACGAAAAAAAAGATGGATTCGTTTTTTTTTTTTTTTTTTTATTATTTATATTCAAGCATTCGATAAGATCATCACACACAATAAATAAATAAATAAATAAATAAATAGAATTAATTAATTTCGCATGTTCTATTTATAAGAATAATTTTTTACTGCATCGTTTTTATTTTATTTTATTTTTTTTTCAACTGCGAAAATATTATTATTATTATTATTATCATAAATAATAATTCGATGAGAAGAATGAATGAATGAATGAAGCTTATATATGTCATATCCATTTTCATATACATCGAAACGTAAATAATTACTACGGTGTTGTTAGTGGTAGTAGTGGTAGTAATAATAATAATAATAATAATTATAAATATTTAAACCAATATTTCCATTTTGTTTAATGATGATCCTCAACGCTCGATGCACTAAAAGCAGATAAATCGGAAAATATCAAAGAGGGAACGTAAACGGGTGAATCTTCTGCTCTCAAATTAGGTTTTTCATGCATTTTAGCAAATAAATCCGGTGATATGAATTGAATATAGGATAATATTTGATTTTGTTCAATTACGGCTGGTGCCACGATTTTCGTGTCGTGTTGTTTCAATACTTGAGTCGCGTGAAATTTAATCACGTTCCACGCATATTCTATATCGGTTACTTTTGAATGTTCGTAAACGATGCAAAACCTTAAACAATAATTATTTTTCGTTATTGAAGGAAGCATGTGTAACGTTCCCTCTCTGTTAATGCTAGCCAATAATTCTTGATTGACTTCATCTTTGGCTTTTAATCGAAAACAAACCAAACCCAATCTAACAACGTTGCAAACTTCAAATCTGTTATCCTCGTTAACGAGTTTTTCGAAAACTTGAGCCAATTTAACGTGATTCCTTATGTAATTTTGTAATTTTTCTATACCGTAATTCCTTAACGTGAACCATAATTTCAGCGAGCGAAACCTTCTAGACAATGGTATCATCCAATTCCTGTAATCTATCGTGACGCTTGCTTGATCGTGTTGAAGGTATAGGGGATCGACGGTGAGTGCGCTTATGAGTTTGTACCTATCTTTAACCCACAAGCAAGAACAATCGAAACAAACGTTTAAAAATTTATTACAGTTCGTGTTAAAACTATCGGCGAGTTCCAATCCTTCTTTAAGGTATCTCAATTCGGGACATATGAAAGAAGAGCCTGCATATGCGGCATCGACGTGAAACCAACAGTGTGGTAATTTGGCAACGATCGGACCGATTTCTTTAACGTTATCAAAACCGCAATTGGCTGTCGTACCTAGCGTCGCAATGACAATAAAAGGATGAAGACCTAATTTAACATCTTCTTGAATGGCTTCTGCTAATTTGGGTCCTCTCATAGACGATTCGTTATCCACCATTAGTATTCTTAACTTTACCATACATATTTTAGCTGCTTTTTCGACGCACGAATGTGCTTCGATGGACGTGTAAGCAACCAATAGCGGTAAAAATTCGGAATCTTCTTTGTCGCTTTTTCCTTTTTCTTTCAAATAATTTATAGCATCGGATCTTGCTGCCAACATGCATACCAATACGCATTCGCTTGCCGAACCTTGTATGACTCCACCTCCGATGCTTCCGGGTGTAAAATATAACAAATGATCCGGTAGATTAAGTGCTTTACCTAGCCAATCTAAAACGATCGTTTCTAATTCCGTGCATGCCGGTGATGATGCCCATGAAAATCCAATACAACCAATGCCATCGCTTAACATGTCACCTAAAAAACTAGCAAATGAATTACCCGCTGGAAAATAAGCAAAAAATCTCGGATGATTCCAATGCGTTATTCCCGGCATTATTTTCGTATCTACATCGTGCATTATATCTTCCCATTTATCAGGTTTTTTGGGGGCTTCTTTTGGGAGTAACGGAGCCAGGTATCCAGGTTTTATACTCGGAAAAACTCTCCTTTCGTTAATCGTTTGATAATAATTACATATAAAGTCAATCATTTGTTTACCGCGTAATTTATATTCTTCTATATCCATTTTTATTATTATTATTTTTTTTTTATTATTTTATTTAAAAACTTTTATTACACTTTTAATGTTTAATTAAAGAATAAAAATAAAATATAAAAAAAAAAAAAAAAAAAAAATCAACGATTCGAATATTTTTAAATAATAAAAATACTAAATAAATAATAAATCATAGAAAAAAAAAATTAAATAAAAAGTAACTACGATCTTTTTTTTGTTTACATAATTTTTTCAGATTATTTTCTCTATGACTTTTGCAAAATCGCGTCAAAATTTTTACGAAGAGCGGGATAATTTTATCCAATATGGCGGATGTTAAGAAAAGTAAACAAACGTTTCTCGTGTGTGTGTGTGTGAGTTTTTTTCCGTTTAAAACTTTTTTCTAAATGAATTTTATCGAAAAAAAAATTTTTCCATGAAATCTCGATGAAGAAAAGGACGAGGACGCGTGTCGCACCTGCCGCCTTGTACGATCGTAAACATCTGCTACGCCGATTTAATAAACTACCTGGTTGGTACCTACCAACACCTGGTTTATGATTATGATGATGATGATGGACCACTCATTGAAGCTGGTAAAGAATTTTTTCTTTTTTGTTTTTTTTAAATTCGTTATTTCTTACTCGACTACTCGAATATTTTTTCCACTTGGAAAATTATTATTATTATTATTATTATTATTATTATTTTCATTAGAAATTTGCGGTTCGGATTTGAATTTAAAATTTCAATTTTAAAAATGTCGGTTTCTTCCTTATGATTTTAATTAAACAATTTGACCTTTTGAACTTTTCTCCAATAACATTTTAATCTTCCATTTGTTTCATTTGTTGATTTACCCCCCCCCCCTCGCCTGTAGGTAGGTGTCAAATCATTCAGGTAATAAAAACAAAAAATTCAGTTCAGGTTCAGTGCGATTGAATGATGGCCATCTTTTTTTTTTTTTTTATTTAAAAAGAAAAATTTTTAATTTTTGGGGCCCCCCAAATTAATTTTTATATATTATACAACTTTTCAAGTTGTTCTGGTTGGACCATCATCATCATCATCATCATCATCATCATCATCATCCATTCTGCAGCTGCTGCTCTTGTTTTTTTGAATTTAATTGCAACTAAATAAGAAAAGTTGTTTCTTAACAAAAAAAAACTTGTAGCGTTTAGAGCCACGATTATTATTATTATTACTATCATTATTCGAACCTGAAATTTAAATTTTTAGTGTATTTGTCAATTTACGGTGAAATAAAAAAAAAAAAAAAAAAAAAAAGGTTGACATTGTTTTGTTTAATATTGAAAACAGGTAATCAATGTCGTTTCGTACCATTTCTTTGTTTAAATTTTTTTCTTCCCAAAAACTTCTTTGTGGGTATCTTTTTAAATATTAACAACAAAAAAGAAAAACGGTTTCAATAAAAAAAAAACAGTACCTGAAAATTTAAAAAAAAACGAATCACGCAGGTTAAATTTTTCCCTTAATATTTTCTTTCGCAACGAAATCGACGCCATCTTGTTTTTTTTTTAAGAACAGAATTGAAATTTTCGTTAGAAATAATGATTTTCGTGTCGGTTTAATTTGAAAATTAACGTAAAATTTTCTTTTATTCATGAAGAAAAAGATTAAAAATATAAAATTTCAAAAAAAAAAAAAAAACCGTTAAAGAATCAAAAAATTTTAAAAGAAAAAATTCAAATTTGCAGAGCGCGACCGTTAAAAAAACGTTAGAACTAACGTTCGATTTGAAAAATTTTAAATTTTTTTTTCTCATTCGTTTTTCCTTTCGCCATCTTTTGAAATTTTCTTAATTATTTTTGTTTAAATAATAAGTTTTTCGTGGAAGCAGACGGATTATTATTATTATTATTAACTTAATAATAATAATAATAAAACTTTTGAATAAATTTTAAGTGGAAAACATTTTTTTAAAAATCGATTTTAAAAACAAAAACGTTTCATCCATTTTTTTTTTTTTTAATTTTTAATCACATCTTCTGGTATTTTTTATATCTTTTTCGTTATTAAATTTAATAATTAATAATTAACGACTTTTTTTTCGATGATGATGATGATGATTTGAATGTTAAAAACGCGATGATTTTAGCGTTGGCGATTTCCAATACAAAATGTCGAGGGTTTTCATACGGTTTACGTCGCCATTTTAACTCTTAATTAATGTTTTTTACGTGATTAATACCGATTAAGCCAATTTCAAGAATATTTCTTTGACTTATTAAAATGAGCTTTTATAATAAAAGAAAATGACCTCTTCCTCCTCCTTTTCCTCCTCCTCCCCCCACACACATAATATCAAATAATTAATTAATTAATTTTCACCTCGAATTTTTTTTTTTGTTTAATTAAAGACGAATTTAAATCTTAATTGACATTTTAATTGAACTCTCTCGACATCATTTAAACAAAATAATAATAATAATGATAATGATGATGATGATGAGGTCATAAAAAAAAAAGAAAAAAATTATAATTTAAAATTTTTTTTTTAAAGTCCATTTTTTAGATTTTACAAATCCACATAATAAATTTTTTTTTTTTTCATATTCTAAAGTGTAATTTATAAAAAATAAGGGATGTGTGAGGAGGGGTAAAGGTTAAAGTTTATGTGTATGACCCAGGAGGATGTATTTTTTTTTAGATTTAACCATTTTTCCCTTCAAAAAATAAAACATACAGGCAAAGCAATATTTTTAAATAAAAAAAAAAAAAAAAAGTGGACAGTTTTTGTTAAGAAATAAAAAAAAAAGGGAGGGAGGGGAGAGAAACTGGAATGGAATGATACATTTTCTTATTTTCCATTAATTCTCTTTTTTTTTAGAAAGATAATAAAGTTTTTCAAGTTGAAAAAGGGAAAAAGGGAAAAGAAACATTGAGAGAAAATTGTTAGAATATTGGAATATATATATATAAAAGGAAGGAATAAACCTTGTGGAAAATAATGAGGATAACAAAATTGGATTTTCCAATTGATGTAATAGTTTTCCTTTTTTTTATTTATTTTCCCCCCCCCCCATTTTCTTTAATTGTGAATGATAATTTGATTTTTTTTTTATTACTTAAATTATTGTAGGTATAAAATAAAAAAAAAAAATTCTCCATCTTATTTGATTGATTAATAGCTTAATAATAATAATAATTCAAAACAATAATTTTGTAATAAATTGAATTGTATGTTTTGTTTTGTTGCTTTTCAATGTTTAATATGTTTTTTTGTCAATTTTTTTTTAGTTTTTGTTTGTGTTTAATTTGTTTTGATTCATTTTATGTTTGAAAATATGTTTTTAATTCAGTCAAGTTTGTGTTTGTTTATTTAAATTTGTTGGTTTTGAATGTTATGTTATGTTTTTTGGAATTTGATTTCACACATCATATTATTAAATTTATTTTGTAACATGTGTGTGTCTGTGTGTGTTTTGATAAAATTAATTCAAAGTAATTGTCACTGGAAAAGTTATGTTAAAAATTAAAACTACAATATGATTTTTTTAAGAATAATAATAATGATTTATGTTAAATTATCTATTTTTCAACTTTTGGTTTTGATTGCATCTTTGTTTTCTAGCCTAAACCATTTCTAGCCTTTGTTTAAGCCTACTAAAACCTTTTTATAGACAGTAAAGCAATTTTTAAACTGAACAGCTTCTTTAAAGGATCAACTTCTAACAATTTCATAAGTAAACCATATTTGGATGAATGTTTCAGAGATTTGATGACACTCATGAGATTTTCACTAATGTGTTTGAAGTGGGCAAATCAATTAATTTAATAATTTCCATTTTCATATATTCTGCTTTGAGTACTAAGTTTGTCAATTATTGTTTAATAAAAACACAAAAATGTATTACGATAAACAAAACTCTGAGATATGCTTTAAAAAGCTGTAAGATGAGCCGACATGTTGTTTATCTTAATGTAAAATGCACAGAATCAAAATCTTTTTTTTTTAAACGGAAATTTCGAGATATATGGAAACCGGAGTGCCGAAATAAGTATACTATTTTAATAAAATGATTTCCGATAAATAAGATTTTTTTTTTTTTTTAAATAAGGGAAGATTAATAACGGTAAATAAAATCGAACAGTAGATTTTGTTTTTTTTTGTCAAATAAGGTAACCGGTAAAAAAAAAAAACGTGGTGTTAGAAAAATAATTCGCCGCTAGGGGCGCTTAAGTCGAATTCACAAAACGATTCTCAATCTCAGTTGGTGGATGGTTTTCGGTTTGAACGCGTTCGAATCGTATCGCGTGTGAATAAAGTAAGTGAAACCGGGTAGAATTTTTATTAATTATTAACTCATTAACTCATTAATCATAACTTTTGTAAGAAAATTACATTTTTTTTACTTTTTTATACATATATACATATATACACATTTCAAATATTAGAAAAACGTATACTTAAATCGAGACGACAATTTTTTTATATAAAAATCTTAAAAATCAAAATGCCGGTAATAATTATTCACATAATCAAGATCGAATATTAAAATAAAAACGTGAAGTAATATTTTTTATACTCTTTTTTTTTATTTAAATAAAACATTTATATATATATTAATTTCTTTTTGATAAAACTTTTTCTTTTTTTATATATATATATATACGTTTAATCGGAATCAATTAAAAAATTTTTTTTTGTAAAAAGAAATTAATGATCACGTGACACTTTGAATAATTAAAACTTTTGTGAAGTGTCTCTCTCTGTTGCGATTACGGATGATTGTTGTAATTACGTCACGATTACGTACTTCCGGTAAGTTTGTCAAATTATTTACGTCACTTTAAGGGTTTAACGGTTTTTCTCGAGAAATCGCGTGAAATGTATCAACGAGACAATTTTGTACATATATATTATTTAAAATTTGAATTTTAACGGAATTCGAATACGTTTTCTTATTCGAATATTATTGATCGATTTTATTAATGTTTATTCGTTGCAAAAAAAGAAAAAAAACGACGTTAAAACGTGACTTTTAATACAATTCGTAGTAGTATACAAAAAAACATTAATTTTTTTTTTTTTTAAACTCGGTTAAATGTTTTATGTACCTAAAAAGAAATTTATTACCCCCGACAGGATGAGATTTTAAAGTAATAAAAATAAAAAAATTTTTTTTTGAATAAGATCCATTGTGTGCTTTTTTTTTTTTTTTTTTTTTTAAAATGAGTCATCAATATTTACATAGAAAATTAGTTGGTTAAAATGATTTGTTTGGGTGTTTGTACAAACATAATCCTGGTTTACATATTTGTTTAAAATTTAGGGTTGCTTAATAAATTTTTCCATAAAAATTTTGTTAAGAATTTTAAAACAACAGCAATATAAAAGAATAACAACAACAAATTACATAATGTTTTCATAACATATTCACTTTGTTCATTCATGTTTATGTTTACTCATTTTCTTCTATTTTTTAAAATCTTTTCAACATGATCGGTTTATGGCTAAAAATATCAGTTTAAATAATAAATTTTTTAGAAAAAACTATGTAAATAAATATGCATAAATCTTTCTCTCTCTCTCTCTCTCTGAACAATTTTTTGTTATAGATTTTATATTATATAAAACTGTACAAACGCAACAATTCGATTTCCTGTTTGTTTGTTTTGTTTGTTTACAATAGTTTTTTATGTTTGATTGATAAATAAACAATAAAAAATATTTCTTTTGGTGGTCACCTCTCATGATATACCATTCTCTTCATTGAGGGGCGAGGTACAAGTTGGTTGGGGAAATTTTTTTGTTTTTCCTTTCAAATTCAGGGAGCATAATAAGCGAATGAATATATTGGGCACAAGTCGGTGATTATAATTTTTTCTCAACCGTGAAATAAGCCCTAAGCCCCCCCCTCCCATGCTCTTGTAAGGAAAAGAAAAAATCCAAGTAGGAAAGGTTTTTTAAAAAAGGGTTATTGTGGCAATTTTGTAGGTAGGGAGGGGCGGGGGGTATGTTTCACCCACTGCAACATAAATAAATATGTTAGGAAGTAAAAAAAAAAAATTATTATTTACAACAACCCTTTTTTGTAATGGCAACAACCAATAGTTGTAAAACATAAATTTTGTTTTTCAACGGTTTATGCTCACATTAAGTTACACCACCTACTCTTCTGGGTATCGTAGATAGATTTCCAAAACAATTCATTGTGAGCATGATGAAATCAATAATAATAATAATAATAATTTTTATTGTTTCCTTTACTTGTTTCAATGAGGACCCCCCCCCCCCCCGTATCCGTTTAAAAAGTGGCTAAAAATTTTTTGTTTTTTATATTCAAGTCAAATAATTATTAATGAAGTTAAAACAAAAACAAAATTTAATTTTTTTTTATTACGACTTTAAAAATTTGATGAATTCATTCATAAACGCACACACGCACACGCACGCACGCACTCACACACACATTTATATGGAAATTTTATTTTTTAAATTTAAAACGGATACCCTTGTAACGAGTTGACACAGTTGGATGCTCACTCAGAATGATGGAAATTGTACCTGATGTTGTTGTTGTTGTTCTCATTTTTTTTTTTTTTTTTTTTTAAAGGGAAAGGTACGGTCCTGACCTACGTCATCCGACAGATGTTTTAAAAAAAAAAATTTAATATGTCAAAAAAAAAAAAAAAAAACGGTAGGAGAAGCAGATGATGATCGTGAATTGTCTATTAAAATTCAATTGATTTGGGTTTTTCACAAATCTCTCACATCTCTCTCTCTCTCTCTCTTTCTTTCTTTCTCTCTCTCTCTCTCTCTCTCTCTCTCTCTCTCTTCTATCTTTATCATATTTTTTTTTAGGTATTGGATTTCACGAATTTTGTCTTTTTCTAACCATAACCCCCCCTCAAAAAAAAAAACCAACTTTTTCGTAACGTGAAAAAGGGAGAGAGAGAATATTAAAAAAAATTTCACTTTTTAAGATAAAAATTATTTCGTTACGTACCTGAATCGAGACCGTTATCATTTTTTTTTTTTTTATCAAAGTAAAAAGAAACCAGGCAGTAGGCAAACAACTTATCAGAGTGAGAAAGAAAGAAAAAAGAAAAAAAAATTTTTTTTTTATCAGTAACAGTAAAAGTTACGAAGAAAACGAAAAAAAAAAACGCTGAAACTTAAAATTTTATGATTTTGATTGCGTGTGCGTGTGTGCGTGTGCGTCGTGAATTTTTATATATTCTCATAGCATCAAATTCGAAATGAAAGTCAGCAGTAAAAATTTAAACAAACGTCGTTTTTTTTTTGTTATTTGATTATAAAAAATTAAATAAATAATTATAATAATTAATTTTTTTTTATCGTGGAGGTATTATTCGGACGTGTCTTTAGTCTGATTTAAAATTTTTTTTACGGCCACGTTTAAAATTTTTAATCAATTAGGATAACTAGGCTCTCCCGAAAAAAAAAAAAAAGAAAAATGTTTTCGCACGTAATTATTAGGGGAGAAAAAAATGTAGCTGAGAGCACAAGTGACGATGAGATTTTTTTCTAATATTGATTCCGAAGGTATAATTTTTTTCAAAATGGATTATCGTTTTCAATTTCCCTTACCCCCTTCCTCTCCCCCCGCCATCCTCCCCCGCAAAAAAGGCAATAACGATAATGCGGTTAGTTATAATCCAAAATCCAATCATTTGAACTTAATATATATCTCTAATAGTTTTTAATTAAAGGATATTGGAGAAAAAAAAAGGAAAAATTTTGTATAAGAATAGTTTAAATGAAGAGGGGAAGGGGTGAGGAGGAGGAGGGAAAGGGATGTTCGTGGGAGGGAAAAAAACCGTAAATCAAAAAATGGCGAGAAAACATGTGAGAGAAACGGTTTGAGAATGTCGAAAGGAACACAACAACAACCCCGTGAAAGGATTATTTAAAAATGTTAGGAAAATGGTGAGGGTAAAAAGGGTAAAACCTTTTTTCTTTTTTGGGAAATCTATTTTAATACGACACCATTGGATTTTCTTTTTTGTTCTAATCCTGTCGTTGGTTTTCTTCCAATTAAAAAAGTGTGAAGGAGGCGTGCGTGTGTGTGTGTGCGTGTTTGTAAGTGTTAATTTTATTTCCCCCCACCCCCGCGAGAGATCGATCGATCGATTGATCGATAGTCACGAATCGTTTATTAATTCGATATAAAAAAAAATTAATCATTTTTGTTTTTCTCGCTTTTTTACGTGGAATTAGATTTGCAAACAATTATATAAAAACGATAATGAATAGAAAATTAACAATTAAAATAAGTTTTTTTTTTTTTTTGTTTACAAACGGAAGTGGAAGAAGCTTTGCATATTATTATTATTATTATTATTATTAATATTATTACACGGAATATTATTTTACGTTCGTTAAAGGAAAATCGTGATAATGTACACGAATACACGCGTTCACGCACGGACATACCGTATATAAAAAACGAGAAACTGTATCAGTTTGTGTGTAGGTGGGGGGTGGAGGAGGAGGAGGAGGAGGTAGGAAAGGGAAAAACAGGAAGTTGAAAAGAGTCGGGTTATGTTTCCAGTTTAAATATTAAAACAAAGCTACGTTATTATTATTATTATTACTATTGTATTCCAAAGTCGCATACTCGGTTTTTTAATTTTCATTGGATTTTTTTTTTTTTGGGGGGGGGGAAATTTTATTACACACGATCGAAGCGTTTAAGAAGTTTTTAAAAAAATTGATTTGGGGGGAGGAAGAGGGAGAAAGAGAGGGAGAGAGAGGAGGCGTGTGCGTGCGCGTTAGAAAACGCGAAAAATAATTTGTTTTCGATTATTTAGAAAAAAAATCCTTTTTAATGGATGAAAAGTGTGTGATGGGGGGGGGTACAGGAAGGGAAGAGATGAGAAAGGGATGCTGGAAGATTGAACGGATTGAATTTCCATTAAACGAAACGAAAAAAAAAAAATGTTTAAAAGATATTAAAAAGATTTTTTTTTTTCTATTTCTCATAAAAACAAACACCCTTAAAGGTTTTTTTATTTTTTTGGGGGTGGATGGGGGGTTATTATGAATGTCTATGACGTTGATCACTATAAATGGGGCGTAAGGGAAGAATACAAAAAGAAAAAAAAGAAAATTTCGGACCATCCGTCTGTTTTATATAAGGGAGGAGGGGGTTTGTTTTTTTTTTTCCCATTGTGATTCGCCTTGCAGAAGCCATAGTACGTGTACCACCACTACCACTACCACCACCACTCCCACTCCCATAACCAACCCAGTTGTTTTCATTGTCTTATTGTTCCTTTTTCGTTTATGGGGGGGGGGGTTGTGAAAACGACGGCAACTTTCCACGTTTCTTTTTTTTCTTTTTACTGCTTCCCATCGCGTATCCATTTATGCGTATACATAATTTTTATTTTATTTTTTTTGTTATTCATAGTCTGTCGTCTTTTTTTTTTTTTTTACATTTAAAATTTATTTATTTTAAACCCTTATCGGTTTGCCTTTTTTACTTTTACCAACCAACCCTTTCGTTTGTTTTATTTATTTATTAAAAAAAGTTTTTTTTTTTTTTTCGTTACTTACCGTTGGATTTCCTTTTTATTTTTCCTACATTTTTTTTTCCTACCGACTTTTTCTTTTCGTTTCCGTACTTTTTGTCGTTGCTCGCACCCCCCCCCCCATTTTTTGTTTGTTTGTTGGTTCGTTTGCCTTTTTTTTTATTTTAATTTTACGAATAAAAATTTATTTGTCGTCCTTTTATTAGAATTCGAAGTTTTTGTCGGTTTTTATTATTATTTTAATTATCTTTATTATTATTATTATTATTATTATTATTATTATTATTATTATTATTATTAATAATAATAATAATAATAATAATATATGA
>NW_002987850.1:1506044-1613544 GCF_000006295.1 Pediculus humanus corporis | reverse complement strand
CTCGTCTGGATAAAATCAATTTTTGGCTCTTTTTCCTCTTTTGCTGTTGTTGTTGTTGTTGCTGTTGTTGTTATTGCTGTCTTTCTTTATTAACTTTATTTACAATTTTTTTTTTTTTTTTTAGACAAAAGCCATACGCGATAAATTTAATTGCTTTTCATTTGTTATCAAACGGTTGGTTTTTTTTTTGTTTTTGCGTTTTTCGAACAATAGAAAGTGTTGTAAACGGTTCTCGAGAGAGAGAGAGAGAGAGAGAGAGAGGGGGGGGGGAGTCGCAGGTAATGTTTAGCTTTTACCTTTTCCTTTCTCTTTGACAACACTTTGCCACAGAAATAATAAAAAAAAAAAAAAAATGCGTGAAAAAGAGAGTGAGAGTTTATCGTCGGGAATCCATTTTGCTTTTTTTTTTTCCCCCTCTTTTCGAAAATGGTGACTCAGGATAGACAACATTTAAAAAATTACGTTTAAATAAATATTTTTATTTACGAAACAATAGTTTATGAAACGATGAACAAAATTTCGCGTTCGATGTTTTAAAAAAATTTTTTTTTTTTTTAACCAAAATAACGATTATGCGGATTTAACGTGACGGATTATTATTGTAATTATTATTATTATTATTATTATTTAAAACGAATAGGGCGGATTTTATTTAGACTAATATTTATAATTATTTTCACGAATTATTTACACAAAAAAAAAAAAAAAATGGAAACAACACGCACGTTTTTTTTCAGTTTGTGTATGTTTTGTCTCGCGAGCTTTTTCCAGCTTTTCTTTTTTTTTTTTTTTATGTTTGATAACCTGTAATTTTAACCGAAAATATTTTTTTTTTGTTCAACATGCCACGGTCATTATGCATAAATGAAGTAATAATAAAAAAAAAATAAAAATCCCTTCGATATTTTTAAATCTGATTTTTTTTTTGTTTTTCTCTCTTTCTCGTTCAACGAACTTTTTTTTTCGTTTGTTTGTAATTTTATATATATATTTTTTTTATGTCGTGGCATTAGAAATAAATTAAATAAACATTTGTAAGGAAAAAAAAAAATTTTTTGTGTTATCAAACATTTTCAGGTTTCGTGTTTATTTCATATATACATAGATTAAGAGCATTTAAATTTTTTTTTTTTTTAAATCCGATTTAACTTTTCATCGAAACAAAAAAAACCGCAAAACCGTAAAAAATTGCTACCATTCAATTTGCTTTTATTTTTGATTTGCGGTTTTTTTTTATTTTTTTTAAATCCTTTGAATTATTCCTTTTTGAAATAAGTCATCGTATAATTTATTATCATTCATTAACATACCTCTTTTTTTTTCAATTACCTTTCAACGCCTAAATAAATTCAATTCCCTTTATGACGTCATCATTGGATTTTACTTTAAATCCAAACCAGATTTTTAAAACAAACGCGAACTTAGGTAAAAGAACTTGGGGGGAAGGGGGGTCGTAAAAATCGGTCGACACGTTCGGTTTATCATTAATCGAACTTTTCGTGACCTTTATCCCAAATTTTTTGAACCTTTACTTATTTTTTTTTGATAAATGATTTATTAATTGATAAAATAAAATAAGTCGAGGATTGAATTATTATTATTATTATTAATGTTATTTAAATTTTTTTTTAAGTGGGGAACCCGTTCAAAGAAAAAAAAAATGTCGAAAAAAACTTTACGTCGTTTTAAAATGTTATTTTGGTGTTACTTTCTCTCTCTCTCTCTGTCTTTCTCTTTCTCTCTCTCTCTCTCTCTCTCTCTCTCTCTTTATCTCTCTTTCTCTCTCTCTTTATCTCTCTTTCTCTCTCTCTCTCTCTCTCTCTCTCTCTCTCTCACACACACACATCTTAAAAGTAAAAGTTTTTTTTTTTTTTTTGTAAAAAATTGGAATTTGTTTTCAAACATAAGCTGATTTTAGGGAGGGGGCAATCTTCCCCACCACTCTCTCTCTCTCTTCCTCTTTCCCTCTCCCCCCCAAAAAAAATAACACGTAAACTTTTTTGTGTTTTTAAGTATCGGAATTTTAAGTTTTTTTCGTTTTTTTGCCATGTTTAAAAAACAATTTTTTTTTAAAAAAAAGTCTTTCGAATGTTTAAAAAACTTTAAAATGGAGGAGTTGGAAAAAAGAGGGGGGGAGTGAGTGAGTGAGGATGGGAGGAAAGGAGGAAGGGAAGAAGGGAGGGGGAGGGGTCGTGATAGCTTTTGTTTCTCTTTTATAAAAAAAAAAAAAAAAAAAAACTAGGAGGAGCCGATGAAATATTTTTTCACCAACTTTTATTTATTTATTTATTTCTTATTATTATTATTATTATCCGATTTGAAATTTATTAAGTCGACGTGACTGTGACAGTCGACGTTTTTTTTTTTTTTTTTTTTTTTTTTTTAAAATCAAAACCCGAAAAAAAAAAACAGAAGGGGCGGGAAACGCGTAAAAATCGAGGGGGGAGGGGGAGGGCCGTAATAATTTATTTATTTTTATTTTCCACCGTTTTCCCCAGGTTTTTTTTTTTTTTAAATAATTTTAATTATTAAAAAGAAAAGAATAAAACTATTGAAATTTTAATTCAAAAAAAAAAATCGAAGAATATTTAATTAAAAATGTATGAGAAAAAAAAAGAGAGAGAAAGAAAGTTCGAGAGCTTTCGATTTTTTATATATATATTAAAAAACAGGCTTTCGAAAAAAAAAAATTCTATCAAGATATACCCTCTCTCTCTCTCTCTTTCTCACTCATTGTTTTTTTCCCGTCGAAAAAAAAAGAAAAGGAAAAGATATCGGAGGGAATTTATAAAATTTCATATAAAAAAAAAGGAGAAAAGGTTAAAAGGTTATAGTAACGGCTTTTGCACGAACCCTTTTAACTTGAAATTTACCATAGAAAGAAAAAAAAAAGAAAAACATGAGATTTTCACGTATGGACTAGGACGAATTCCATTTTATAAAAAAAAAAAAAAAAACTTTCAACCTTTTTTCTATAAAATATTAACGTATAAATTTTTTTTTTTTTTTCCCTTTAAGTCTTTTATTTAAACCTTTTTGGATAAGTCGTAACCTCTCTCTCTCTCTCTCATGTTTGTCGTAAAACCTCGTCCAAAGAAAGCGAAAACCAATTTTTTTTCTTCCCACAAATGAAAAATTCAATTCTTTTAAAAATTTCGATAAAAACTTAAAAATTAAAAACGTAACGGAATGTGTAAAATTTGTAACGATAATAAAATTTAAATGAGAGAGAGAGAAAAAGAACAAAGACGAGGGGATGAGAGAGAGGTGAATAAAGTCAGAGTTAGCGAGAGAGAGAAAGAAAGAAAGAAAGAAAGAAACAAACAGGGAAGCAGAGAGAGACAAACAGAAAAATTGAGAGAGAGAAGAGAAAAATAGAGGGGTTAGGAGAGAGAGGAAATGAGCGGAGTAAAGAGAGGGGGGGAGAGAAAGAGGGAACAAAGACAAAGGGATGACAGAGAGGTGAATAATGTCAGAGTTAGAGAGAGGGTCCACGACAGACAGAGAGGAACAAACAGAAAAATTGAGAGAGAGAAGAGAAAGAGAGCGGGGTAAAGAGAGATAGAGAGAGAGAGAGAGAAAGAGAGCGGGGTAAAGAAAGAGAGAGAACAAAGACACAGGGGTGACAGAGGTGAACAAAGTCAGTCAAAGTGAGAGAGAGAGAAAGAAAGAAAAGGGAAAACAGAGAGGGACGAACAAATAAATTGAGAGAAAGAGAGAGAGAGAGAGAGTGAAGAGGAAAAAAGAGGAATAAAGAGAGAAAGAGAGAGAGGAAATTTTTCAAAAAAACAAATTCCTTTGGGATTGTGTCAAAGGTAAAATTTACCCAAAAGAATTTTTCATTTTAATTGCAACAACATAGCATTGAAATCGCGTGTTTTACAATCAAAAACATTTCAAAGAATTGAAATCCCAACCTTTCAAACCTCTTAAATTGTTGTTTACGTTAATCGTCGCAATTCTAAAAAAAAAAAAACTTTTCTCTATTTTATTCTTCTTAATTTTTCTTTTAATCGGAAACGTACAAAAAAAAGAAAACTTTGCCTGAACGTGACGTTTTCCGAACGAAAAAAAAAAAAAAAAAAAGGAAAAAAGGAAAAAAGAAAAAGGAAAAAAAATTCAAACTTTTTTTTTTCCCGAATGACAATGTTGCAATAATATTTTGAAGAGGAATGAAAAAAAAATCGGTCCGATATAAAAAATATTTTTCTTTTGTCAAAAATGTCAAAAACATTTTGTTTAATTTTTTCCTTTTTTTCTACGATATGTATTTCCCCCCCACTTCCGCCCCGCCCCCCAAAAAAAATGCGCGTTAGAAAAAAATCCTTCGTGATAAAATTTAAACAAAACATAAAAAAACATAATAATATCGTTAAAGTTTGTATAAAAAAAAAGTTAACAAAATTATGTTTTATTGGCTCGTTTGATGAAATTAAAAATAATAATAATAATAATAAACAACACCTGGAAAAACAAAAACAGGTGTTTCTCTCTCACCTCCCCTTCCCCCCCCCAAAAAAAATAAAAAAAAATTTATTAAATTTATTTAAAAATAAAAAAAACTCGAAACTTGTTAATGGTTGTTTAAACGCAGATGTGAGAGAAAAACCGGAAATACACGATATCCGTAAAATAATAATAATAATAATAAAAATGGCGGCGGTCACGTTTTGTAATAGAAAAAAAATTTTCTTATTAAATTCATAACAGACTCGAAAATGTTTTATTATTATTATTATTATTATTAATATTATTAATTTCTTTAAAAAAAATTATTTAATTGGTAGTAATAATAACAATTAACGGTTAATGACGTCATAAATATCCGGAAACGTATAAATATTAAAATGTGTGTGTGTGTGTGTCGTCCTTGGCATTGAGAATTCGCCGGAAATTTTCCGGAAATGAAATGAATTTTTTTAAAATCTCGATTTCAATATTTAAATTTGTTTTTTTTTTACGCGGGAAAATCTCTCTCTCTCTCTCCCTCCGGTATCATTTTAAATAATTTAATTTTAAAATTTCATTTCCTTTTCCTTTTTCCATCACGCTGTTATTTTTTTTTTCCTTTGACGTCACTCACTCATTTTTTCCGGGGATAATTTTTTTTATTTTTTTTGCGGAAGGGAAACGTTAAAAAGGGTTTTTTTTTTCTTCTTTCCACGCAGTCGTTTGAAATTTTATTATTATTATTATTATTATTATTATTATTATTATTATTATTATTATTATTATTATTATTATTATTATTATTATTATTATTATTATTATTATTATTATTATTATTATTATTATTATTATTATTATTGAATTTAAATTAAATTTAAAATTTTCTCTTCTCACTCGCTGTCGGTTTTGTAATGTAACCAACTAATTTATTTTAAATCCGTTTGTAATTTTCCTCCAAAAAAAAAAAAAAATTTTTTTTTTTTATATTCGCAGGTGATGAAAAATAATTTTTTTCCATTTGAAAATTAATAATAATAATAATAATAATAATAATAATAATAATAATAATAATAATAATAAAACGTCACGGGTTCGTGATAGCATACGAAATCGATTTTTACTCTCCCCCTCTTCCTTCCTCCCTCCCTTATCCCCCCGTAATGAACCGTATTGAAAACGTGACGGAACACGTGAGTGAGTGAAAAAAAAAATTTTCCTTTTTTTTCCTTTGATAAATTATTTTTTCTCACTCCTTTTTTTTTTTCTCTCGTTTCCTTTGATTTATGAAAACTAACTTACACTACGCTCTCGCACTCTACCCCCCCCCCACGTTCGCCGTGTTGTTCTTACGAGGATTTCATTTTAAATTCACATCTGACGAACGAACGAACGTACGAACGGACGAACGTATACAAGAAAAAAAAAAAAAGAAGATTTTTGTTCATTTTCGAGTGACAAGAGATTTATTTATACACTCTCGCTGTGTTTATTCACATAAATTTTTTTTAGGGGAGGAAGGGGGAGATCCTTTGAATTTTTCAAAAATGAATACGTACGTACGGTAAAACTTTGAGTAGCCCTTTTTTTTTTTTGAGAAGTAATAAAAAATGGAGGAGGATAAATAAGAGAGTTGGATTTAAAAGTTTGTGAAAAAAAAGCTTACGGTGTAAAATAAACGAATCGGAGTGGGGGGAAATGTGTGGGGGGGACGTGCGTGATCGCGGGGGGTTAAATTTTACCATAAGTTAAACAAACTACAATTTTAGTGAACCGCACTTATTGATTGTTTCATCCTTTCAAGGAAGAAATTTTATTTTTTTTATTTATTTTGATTTTATTCGACCGGAAATCACGTGGTCATTTTATACAGACCAATACTTTTATTCGTTTATTTATTTCCGTCGAAGTTTTTACGTTTCCCTCTCCCACCCCTCCTCCCAATAATTTCATTCGGCGGATTTGTGAATTACAACGACGAAAAACGTTCGCGTTCGTATCAACGCAATTTAAATTTCATTCGTAAAATTATCATTATCATTATTATTATTATTATTATTTTTTGTTTACGTCATAACAGGAATAAAAGAAAAAAAATAAATAAATATATGTATGAGATTTTCCAGGTCTTGGTTCAAAGCTTATAAATTTTTTACTTGAAAACCCCTTTATCTAAGGAAGGATTTTCAAAATTTACCTTTTAATTTACTTTTCTCTCTCTCTCTCTCTCTATCTATCTATCTCTTTATCTCTCCTCTAAAATTTCTCTCTTTCTCTCTCTCTCTTTTTTTTTTTGTTTAAGCCTCCTTTCCTTGTTTTGTTCTTTTTTGTTATATAAAATTTATCGTAGAGTTAAATAAAATAAAATATTTACAACAAACCGAATTTGTAAGTAAAAATAATAATAATAATAATAATAAAATCGTGCATTAACCGATCTTTTGTACGGGGGCCGGGGGGGGGGTAGGGGGAAAAATAAATAAATTTACGAATCATAAAGTTATAAATATAAATTTATCGATTCGTTATATTGAATAAGTAAAGGTGCGCGTATTCATACACGAAATCGTCGTGATTTTGTTTGTGCTTTGAAAAATGTGCAAATAAGGGAAAATTCCCCCTCTCCCTCCCTCCCTCTCTCTCTCGCCCCCCTTTGGGAAAAGATTCGATTTTTTTTATTATAATTATAATCTTCACGTTATTTTTAACTTTATAAAAAAAAAAAAAAAAAAGTTTTCCAGTATAATTAATAAAATTATTGAAAACTTTTGACCGAACGTATGATGTTTATATATATATATATATAAAATGGAAAATTAAGTCGGTCGGAAAATATAAAAAAAAAAAAAACAACAACACGGAAAATTTTTTTTTAAAAACTTTTACCCTTCAGAGAAAAAAAAAACAAAAAACATAAAAAAAATTTTTGTATTTTATTTTATTCTTCTTCGTAATTCAACCGAGTAGAAATAACATAAGAATGAATATTCATAACATAAAACACAAAACAAAACAAAAAGTACGAAACACAATTAAAAACATTTTTTTTTTGTATTTAATTTTTTGATTTATCGATTTTTATCATTATTAAAACAATAATAATAATAATAATAATAATACGATTTGTTTTTCTTCTTTTCTTTCTAGAATGATAATAAAATAACATTGGGAAGAAGGGAGAAGAAGGGAGAAGAGAAAGAAAGGAAAAAAAAAAATTTACGAACCGTGTAAGTAATTGTATTATTATTATTATTATTATTTTTTGCATATGTATTCAAGTTACGGTAATTTAATTTTTATTACCCCCCTCTCCCTTCTTCTCTCTCCCTCCCCGCCGCTCTTTTGTAAGACAAAGTGATTTTTAATAATAATGATAATTTTTTAGTAGTTTGCGTGTTTTATTTGAGAGAAAATAATGAGGAGACGCCTTGTAAATTAAAACACAATTTTGAAATCGTTTAAATATAATAATCGATGACGAATATTTCCCACAGGATAACATTTTGTTATCCCGTAAAAAAAAAACTGTGACCTTTTCTTTAATTATTATTATTATTATTATTACTTTTATTCCCTTTATGAATAACATAATAATAAACGTTTGTGACGAAACTTGCTCCCTTTTATTTATTTATTTTTTCTTCCACCGGAAAATGATTTATTTAAACTTATGGAAAGTTTGTTTTAAATTCAATGCGTGCGTGTGTGCGTGCGTGCGTGTGTGCGTGCGTGTGTGCGTGCGTGCGTAAGACGATTTCACTAAATATCAACCCCTAAATAAGTGTGGTGGTTGGTAGTAGTAGGTAGTATTTAGTTCGGTGTGTCGTAATAAATTACACGTCGGTGGTCGTGTTCGTTTCAAATCCCAAAGGCTTCAATTTTTTTAACCCTCTTGATTTTTCCCTACCCTCTCGTCGTCGCTCGTTTTTCTTTCTAGAAGATTCTTTTTTTTAAAATTTCATTCGGAAAAAAGAAAATTCGAATTTTCATTTAACCATATTCTCTCCAGTAGTAGACATATTGTCTACGCAGCGTCTGAAATTAATGCGATGCGTTCAAATAATTATCAATTCGTTGTAATAAAGTTTGTAATGACGTCATTTCCGGAATCCCTTTTTAACACGTGCGTCGTCGACAAAAAATTTCCCAGGGAAAAATTTACGGTACATAAAAAAAAAAAAAAAAAAAAAAATTCGATCGAATCGATGCACGACATTAAAAATTTACAAAAAAAAATGGGGGGTGGGTTGGGAGAGGAGAGGGTAGACATTGCATGTGATGTCATTTATTATTACGTTTAATGGAGTTTGAGATGAATATCCAGATGTGTTGGGGAGTGAATCGTAAGATGAGATGATGGTTGATTTACAGTGTTGCCATTGTTAATGTTTTCTTTTTTCGAATTCGAATTATTTAAAGATGGAATTGAAACGAAACGTTTGATGTTTCTTTATTTTTTTTTTATTTGCGGTTTTTTGGTCTTTTGATGTTAAAAGAAATGAAGAAGAAGAAAAAACAAAATGGACGTCATTTTGATTTCGAAAACTTAATTATTATTATGGGTGTTTTATTCGGGGTTAAATATTTAAACTTGAAAGTAAAATAAATAATTTTTCGAGTCGAAATACTCGTTTTTATAAAAAAGAAGATTGTTCCTGTCGTGACTTTGTAAATAATAATAATAATAATAATTGACGTTAAGAATCTGTTGCGGTTGTTAAATTTTCATTTTGAAAAACCTCAACCCCATTAAAAATTTCTTGTAAAGTTTTCGTCCGAAAAACCAACAAACTTTCCAAAAAAAAAAAAAAAAAAGAAAATTTTTTTTTAAAATTTAACTTAAAATAATTATTCGGTTTATCTTTCACCCCCAATCTCCTACACCACCCCCTTTAAACGAAAACGACGTTAAATTTATTAAAAAAAAAAAAAAAATTAAATTACTGTAATTTTCCCGCCAAAATTTTTTTTAAAAAAAAGTCTTTAAAAATTAAAAAAAATTAAAAAAATGGAATTTTAAGGGTTTCTCTCTCTCTCTCTCTCTGTAATTTTCTAACTCTCTCTCTCTCTTTTCGTTATTTTCCAACTCTCTCTCTCTCTCTCTCTCTCTCTCTTCGTTATTTTCCAACACTCTTTCTCTCTCTCTCTCTCTCTTTCTCTGCCTTCTTTTTTAATTTTTTGTTCATTTTTCGTTCATATTTTATTAACATGTCTCATTGAGTGAATTAAATTAGCGGATCCTGTTGCGTTAATTTAATTTCATGTCGTACCTAATTTCCTACTTAAAACTTTTCGGAAAAAAAAAAAAAAAACACGACGAACGTTGTATAATTTTCAGGTTTAACTCCCCCCCCCTCTCTCTCCCCCCTCTCTCTCTCTCTTATCTTTTTTACATCGCGGAAAACATTAAGCAGACGATAAATTTATTCATGAGAATAAAAAAAAAATTAACAATGTTATTAATATTATCATTATTATTATTATTATTTTATAATTTCAACCCTTTTAATATATAAAGGGTGTTTATTAATAATAATAATAATAATAATAATAATTTTATAAAACATTTTATAAAGAAATCATGTTTTCCTCTTTTTTTTATTTTATTTTATTTTATTTTCCAAATAATGATAATGATAATGTTAATAAATAATAAGCGGGTTTTAAATTTAAATAAAATTAATAATAATGATAATAATAATAATAATAATAATAATAATTTTCAAGTTATAATATAAATTTAATGACATTTGACTTCCGGTTTTTGTTTTAATATTTTTTATCAATGGAAACTATCGTGGAACGTATATTTATATAACTAAAATACTCGTTTGAAAAGTTTTTAAATGTTTTGTTTTAATAACGAAAATTTCAAAGCCATAAATAAAAATACAAAAAAAAAAAAAAAAACGAATAAAAGCATTATTATTATTATTATTCGTTTTGAAATACGAATTAAAGTAAGAAAAAAAAGTGTTTTAGCAGACGACAAAATGTTTTTAAAAAAAGAAAGGCGTGCAATCGTGTTCTGAATAAATAAAAATAATTTGAATAATTTCGATTTTTTTTTTTTTTTGAAATGTCAAATAAGAAAAAAAGAAAAAAACTTTTTAAAAACACCTGATTTGTTAACTAATTTGCGGACAGATAAAAACAGTGAAAGAAAAAGAGAGAGAGAGAGAGAGAGAGAGAGAGAGAGAGAGAGAGAGAGAGAGAGAAAGAGAAAGAGAAAGAGGGAGAAAAACTGATGAAAACAGAGAGAGGGAGAGAGAGAGAGATTAAAAAAAAAACTAAAAAAAAACAGAGAGAGAGACTTAAAAAAAAAAAAAACTGAAAAAAACTGAGAAAGTCTGAGAGAGAGGGAGAAAAATTGAGAGAGAGAGAGAGAGGAGGGAGAAGGACTGAGAAAGAAAAAGAGAGAGAGGGAGAAAAATTGAGAGAGAGAGAGAGGAGGGAGAAGGACTGAGAAAGAAAGAGAGAGAGAGGGAAAAAGACTGAGAAAGAGAGGAGGGAAAAACTGAGTGAGAGAGAGAGAGAGAGAGAGGGAAAAAGACTGAGAAAGTCTGAGAGAAAGGGAGAAAGATTGAAATAGACAGAGAAAGACTAAGAAAGAGGGAGAGAGAAAAAGATTGAGAAAGAGAGAGAGAGAGAGAGTGAAAGAAAAATAATTAGAGTAATTTATTATTATTAAATTACATACGAAACTTTATTTTATTATTATCATCATCATCATTATTATTTATGTATTTTTATCGCCGGATTTTAGCGACGCGTTTTTTTTTTTGAGTATTTTATGAATTCATTCCAGGTTTGAAATTGAGTCCATCATAATAATAATAATAATAATCCTTTTCGTTAAATTTTCATCAAAGTCCTTTTTCTCTCTTTCTCTGTCTCTTTTCCGGTTACGTCATAGAATTTTAATTTTCTTCAATCTACCTTTTAATACCATTACGGTCGAGAGGTTTCTTTTTTGTTTTTATAATAACAAATACGAACAGTTTTTGCCATTTACATATTTTATAAAATTATTATTATTATTATTATTATTATTATTATTATTATTATTATTATTATTATTATTAACGCGTTTATAAAAGTTTTTAAAAATTTATTTATTTATTTATGTTTTTTAAATTTCAATCGTTTCGATCGTAATTTTTCCAAAAAAAAAAAAAAATTTATCGTAAATCTTCTTATTGATTTCTATTTATAGTTTTTCCTTCTTTTTGGACTTGGCCAAGATTCGTTAAATTATTTATTTTTAAACTACCAACCAATAAAAAAAAAAAAAAAAGTTTCCATGATTATTTTTTTATTTCTGTAAAAAGCGTACAAAAATCATTTCAAGTTTGTTGTTGTTGTTGTAGGCACTAACGCAATATGGAGTCCACATTTAAAAAAAAAATTTTATGAATAAGAGAAAAATGTCGCGTTACATTAATTAAGTAATTTTTTTTTTTTTTAAATAAACTAATTAAAAACTTTGACTCATAACATAAAGGACGTCTTTATATTTTCGTTTTATTCGAATGAAATTTACCGGAAATAAAAACAAATTTTATTAAACGTTTCGGAAAAATATCCGAATAAAGAATTCGATTTTTTATTAGGTTAACATGTACGGAGGAGGTTTAAACGATTTTTATTATAACTTCCGGTAGATTTCCGGTTTGGTAAAACTCTATGGTAGGACGATAATTAAAAAATCGAATCGTAAAAAAAAAAAAATAAATTATGCGATTCGATTATGTGTTGTTCTTCCTTCCTTCAGGTGTGTTTGAAAAAAAATCGTGCTCGCGTAATCAATTTAAATAATCCGTTCGAAAAAAGTGTAACGAGAAAAAAAAAAATTTACACCTGTTCACGTTAAAATTATTCTAAATACACGAAATTAAAACGAAAAAAAAAAACGTTTGCGACTCGCGCGCGGCAGGATTATTATTAGTATTATTATTTCGTTACGAACGATTTTTATATCGAACGTGCTTTTAATTTGATTTTACGAAATATTAAAAAGGGCAGGGGAGAAGGGGTGGGGAGGTGGGAGATGGGGGTTAAAAGGAAAGCAAAAAAAAAACGAAATTCGGAATTTTTTTTTTTTTTTTTGCGTTCGTGTGAGCGTTCGACGTACGTGCGTGCGTGTTGGTTTTTAAAAAAAGCAAAATTAAAAGAGAGAGAAAAATAAAGAAAGAGAGAGAGAGAAAGAGTGTGTGTGTGTGAGAGAAAAAGAAAGGGGGAGGAGAGAGAGAGAAATGTTCGAACGATTTTTTTTAGTAGTCGTTAAAAATTTCATTGACGTTTGTTTTCTGTTGTTTTTGACAAACGATCCCCCTCCCTCCTCCTTTTGATTTTTCTTTCCCTCCCCTTTCCCCTCCCACCACTCCCCCTCATCATTCCGATTCGTATTGATTTTTTCTCGATTTTAACGACAGCAGCAGCAGCAGCAACAAAAAAAAATTTTTTTAAATATGGAATGCCACGATAACGTATTATGATAATTTAGGGACTACGAAATGATAACAAAGGAGGATTATTTATTCGTTAACACGATCATACATTCTATTGCCACGTTCGTTTTCATCTTCTACTTTATTTACATTGTGTGAATATGAATTTTTAAAAAATGTTTTCTGATTTTAGCGATAAAAAGACCGAACCAAACGTCAAATTATAAATTAAAAAAAAAAAAAAAAACAAACAAACTTATTATAAACTTAAATATAAGTTTTACCATTCTCATCCCAACAAAAAGTTAAACTATAATAATAATAATAATAATTCATGTCGTAAAATTTAAATTTAAATTTTTTTTTTTAATATAAATTGAATATTTTGTTTAAAAAAAACAAATGGCTCATGTGGAAAAGAAGGAAAAAAAGGAAAAAATAAATTTAAATATTCAAATTGAAAAGGTAAATTGTTTTTTCAAAGGTTTGTGTTTCTTTCCCCTCCCCTTCCCCTTCCCTTTTCTATCTCTCTCTCTTACTCTCTCTCTCTTCTGATCCCTTTTTTTTGTGTGTCTGTGTGTGTGTTAGATGTGTTTACATTGGTTACAAAAAATTTGTTTGTTTTAAACGATCCAAGTATTCGATCGTAAAACAAAATTATTGTTTATAAAATTGTTTAATTAACTCGGATAAATTTATATATATTTTCTTATTTATGTTGCGTGAGGGGCCCTGTATTAAAATAAAAAAAAAAAAAAAAATTTAAGTTTGCAACCCTTCATTTCGAGTATTGCCAACCGTTGAGAATAAAAATGACGCGAAGGATGGATAGAAATGATAATAATAAATTTTTTTTTCTGTGTGCTTTAAGAGGTATCATTATATGTAAATCGAGTGTGAATTTGTTTTTCATTGTTTTAAATTTATCCTTAATACGGTTCTGTTTCTTTTAATACTTTGATTAAAAAATATTGGAAAGTTCATTTCGTGTTTGACACGGGAATATACGGGAGAGACGGGAGAGGGTAAAAATTAATGATTGATTTGAGCTTTGTGTGTTTTTAAATTTAAAGTTAAAAGCTTTAAAACCTTTTTAAAATGTTATCAGTGACGTAGGAGAGAGAGAGAGAGAGATAAAAATTAAAAAACCCTTTCACCCCCTTCCCTGTTAAAAATACATTTTAAAAAAAAAATCTCACGCCACTTCAATTTAAAAAAAAAAATTTTCAAACGTGTAAAATTAATAAAACGACAATAACCGTTAATTAAAATAAAAAAAACAATCGTGGAATTAGATAAAACAAAAACAAAAACAATTTTTACGTTGAAACGTAATGATCACATTGAAATTTTATTCACATTACAGAAAAGGTCACAATCGACGGAATAAAAGGATTTTAAATCGACGGTAAAAAAAAAAAGAGGACAACAACAACAACAACAACCAAATCTCTCGTCATATTTGTAAGTAAAATACAAATTATTAACAAACAAACAAACAAAGAAACAAAAACAAACGAATCGTTTGATTTAAAAAAAAAAATTAATAATTTTATATATTTAAATTTAGTTATTTATGGTAATTTTAATTTTCATAACGGCTTCTTTTACTCATTATTATCATTATTATTACTATTATTATTATTATTATTAGACGAACGGCGCTTTCCATTTTCATAAAAAAAAAAAGTTTCATTTATGACGTTTGAATGACATTTTAAAGTTTTTAATTACTCGTTTTGTTATAAGAACGACTCGAAGTTATTTTCGTGCGTGCTTGCGTGTGTGAGTGCGTGCGAAAATGCGTGTTTTTCATTTATTAATAACACCGTTGGGTATAAAAGTATAAAATGGCGGCGGGGGGATGGCATTAGAGGTAAAACTTTTTAAAATTTTTTAATCCGATGGAGACTTTATTTCTCTTCTTTCTATATACTCATATTCTCGAACGATTTATCGTTTGTTTTACTCGACAAAAACTTTTTGTTATCGAAAAGTGGATGAAGGTTTTTTTTTTTTTTTTTTTTTTTTTTTCCATTCCATTTTGGCACGACCATCTGCGGTTTAAAATCGTGTCCTTAATGCCGAACGTTACGTTGGTGTCTAATGACACGATTTCTCCGACGGCGTGTGTCCGGTTTATTAAAAAAATTAAGGGTTTGAAACGAACGAACGGACGGTTTTTGTATATTTTCCTTGCTATATATAACTTCCGGTTATTATTATTATTATTTTGTTTTTATCCTCTCGTCTGTTGGTTGTTGTTGTTGTTGTTATTATTTCTCGCACGCGCATTTACGCGTTTCTGACTCACATTACACGAAAAACATTTTAATTGATATTTAATACTTGCTAATTACTTTGACTAATACTTACTAACGTTTGTAATTTATTATTATTGTTATCGTTTATTTCCGGTGGGCACAATTTGTAGCTTTTCGAAACGAATATGAAAAAATTTTTATTGAAACGCTCACTTCCCTCCCTTCTCCCTCCCCTCTCTCCTCCTCCCACGCAAAAAAACCGAACGGCGGTAGTAATAATAATAATAATTTTACCTTTTTTTTCATTCATTCATTTTATATTGGAAAAAAAAAATTTATTGGTTCGTAAAAAGTTTACCGTTAAATTTGAAATGAATAACCATCATGTTCGCTGCACCTTTTTTTTTTTGTTTGTTTGTTTGTTTGGATTAAATCCAAACTCATCGTGGAACTAGAATTTTTTTTTGTTTTCGCTTCCTTTTTCGTATTTTTTTATCGACTGATTGATTGATTGAATGACTGATTGCACGTTTTTCATTATCGTTAAATTATATTACCCCGCCGGATTGTTTCCAGCAGAAAAAAAAAATTTACGATTTTTTTTTATTTAAAATTAAAATATCGAATGAAATTCGTTTTTGTTTTGTGGGGGGAGGGAAGGGGAGGGGCGAGGAGGCGAGGTTAGCAAATTTTTATTAATCGTAACGGATTAAAAAAAAAAAAATTAATAAATTTTTAACGAAAAATTTTCTAACAAGTTTATATTCGAATATTTAAAACCACGTCAAATTATTATTATTATTATTATTATTATTATTATTATTAAAGTCGAATTCTTACACGATTTTCTTCTTCTTGAAAGAAAATACAATTTTGTCGTTTGTTTGTTTGTTTTAATAACAACAAACACGATACTTTTTCAAACGAATGCTTGCTTTTCGAGTCGATTCAATTGTAACAAATTTTAAAAGGGCGGGAGGGAGCGTGGGCGTGGGCGTGGGGTGGGGAGATGTAGGAGAAAAGCAATTTCCAAAAAAAACGACGACGACAAAGAAAAGAAATTCAATTCTTCTCCCCCCCCAAGCCCCCCACATTTTTGCTTACACTGAATAAAACAATACCAACAACATCTGGCAGGTTATGTAAATAAGGTCGTCGTATAAACGATTCTATAATATTCAATGTAATTCAATTTTCTCTTCGTTTTTTTTTTTTTTTTTAATTTTTAAAAATCGGAAAATTTCCCCCCCCTCTCTCTCTCTCTCTCTCTCTCTCTCTCTCTCTTCTTCCCCCCACGTTAAAAAAACAATAAATTTTACATCGAACTCCCCACCGCCCTTTTATCATCTCGTTTTTATTTTTACATAGGATTTTTTTTTCTCCCCTCTCTCAGATCAAATAGATTCGTATATTCGATTTTAACGGATTTAAAATTTTTTTTTTTGAGGGGGGGATGTGAAAGGGAGGAAAATGAAGGGAAAGGAAGGGAAAGCTGAAAAGGTTTTGTACCTGATACGAAAATCCGATCATAAAATGGAAATATTTTTATAATTAACCGCGTAAAATTTTTTTTTTTTTCTTTTCTAAAATTAAAATTCGAAATGGGGAGAAAAGAAAGAAAAAAGAAACTTTTTGTCGGGAAATGAAGTGGGAGGGGAGGAATGTGGGGGGACTCACAAAATGCCCGATCGTAATTTATTTTTGACTTACTAAGTATCACGAAAACTTTTTTTCTTTCTTTCTTTCTTTTTCCCATTTAAAATCTTGTAATAAATTTCTGTCGTTTAAAATGCTCTGATCGCGTTTAAAGTTTTTTCATGCGTAAAATGAAGGATTTACTTAATTCATAATATTTAATAATGATAATGATAATAATGATAATTCTTTCAAAAGCAGAATGAAACAAAAAAAAAAAAAAAAAAAAAAAAGGAAAACGACTGTCGTGATAGGAAAAAATTATTCACAGAAAATTTTACGTTGGTAATACTACAATACAAAACGCGCGCGCGACGCCATTTTGAAATTTTAAAAAGAAAACAAGGCAATTTATCTTCTGCTGTTGTTTATTAAATATTTTTTTTAACAGTTTCTATGACGTGTGTTCATTTTTCAAAAATTTTATTTTTTTTGATTATAATGATGATGATGATGATGATGTTCATCATCACGCTGTGACGGTACCTCCCAACGAATTCCGATGCGAAACGTCAGCATGAGTTTTTTCTTTCTTTTTTTCCTTTTTTTTTAAAAGCGCATCGGAAAACACACGACACGAGTTTCCATGGAAACTCATCAGCCCTTTGGGGATTAACCCCAAAAGTTAGAAGAAGAAAAGATAAAAAAAAAAAAATTATTCAAAAGCTTTTTCCTTTTTACCTTGTTTTCAAGTTGTAAATACTTTTTTTTTTTTTTTAACTCTACGAAAATAACCTTAAGGTACTAAACAAGGATTTTGTGCTTGTTTACTCATTTCAATTTTCGTTATTGTAAATTACAACGGTTTAAATTTTTTTTTTTTTTAAACTTTTGTCGACATTATTCCCTTAGAATTTTTTCCCCGCTTTCCCTCACACTTCCGGGGGGGCGCGCGCGCGACTCATCATCAACAAGTTATTCGAAATTTGAAAACAATTTTTTTTCCTAACGGATTTTGTTATGGTGTTCTGAAAGGTGCCAAAAAAGTTTATTTTTCGCGCGAATTTTTGAAAAATTTTTTTGCCGCGTAATCCGCGGCAAAAAAATTTCAAAACGTGGGATTAGATTTCTTTTTTTTTTTTTTTTTAAATTTTATTCGAATAGAATTTGATTTTTTGGGTAAATTTATTGAAAAGAAAATCATTTTAATCCCCACCCCCACCCCCCGTTTCTGTTGGTGTTTTGACTTCCGCTTTTTCTTTTATTTGACTCCGTGGGGGGGAGGGGGAAGGGAAGGGGGAGAGTATGAAAATGAAATTTGCTTTTTCATTGATTTCCCTTTTTGAAAAAATTTTTTTCGAAAATATTTCAAATATTTTTTTCCTCTTTTTTGAAAATTATTCGTTCGGAAAATTTTTTTTTTGCTCCCCTCATCGTCGTCGTCTTTTTTTTTTTTTTTTTGGTTTTTTTCCTTTTTTGGTTTTTCCGAAAGGATTATTTTTACATAAATTATTATATATATGAAATGAAAATTTTTTAAACGTGGAAAAAGACAAAGATGATGATGATGATGATGAATTCGAATTAAAAAAAAAAAAACGTTTTCTACTTTCCTCTTGTCGATACGAATTCATTTCCTCTTTTTTTTTCTTTCTGTCTCTCTCTCTCTTTCATTTTTTCAAATCATTTCACAACAGCATGGCGACAACAACAGCACATAGAGTGAGAGAGAAAACATTTCTTCCCTCTTTATCATTTATTTTTTATAATTTTTTCTTTTTTTTTTTTTTGCTTGCTTCCCGTATAAAAAAAAAAAATTCCGTCGGTCAATTCGTTTCTCTCTTTTCTATTTCCTCCCTCCCCTCTCGTTCCGCCATTTTTTTTTTAAACTGATTTTTTTTTGAAGTTATTTAATTAAATTCTTATTCGAGAGTTCATTTTTCAAAAAAAAAAAAAAAAAAAAATTTAAATCGTTCTAAAAATAAGATTTATAATTACAAAAACAAAACAAAAAATCGTTGTTTGCCAAAGTAATAAAAAACCCCCCCCCATTTCCAAGAGTTTAATTATTATTATTATTATTATTATTATGAAAAACACACACGCAACCGCTTTTTACAAATGAATTCATATTAAAATATTTGCTTTTTTTTTTTTTTAAATAAATAACTTTATATATATAATACGTTCTATTGAAATGACAGATCGTATAATAATACAATTAAAACACTTCATTTACCCCCCACCCCACCCCCGCCGCTGTCCCACTCTTCAACAAAAAAAAAGGCTTAAACCATTTTTATTTATTAAAAAAATATGGACAGAGAGAGAGAGAGTAGGAGAAAGAGAAAGAGAAAGAGAAGGAGAAAGAGGAAAGAGAAAGAGAAAGAGGAAAGAGAAGGAGAAAGAGAGAGAGAAGGAGAAAGAGAAAGAGAAAGAGAAGGAGAGGGAGAAAGAGAAAGAGAAAGAGAAAAAGAGAGAGAAAGAGAAAAAGAAAAAGAGAGAGAGAAAGAGAAAGAGAAAGAAAAGGAGAGAGAGAAAGAGAAAGAGAAGGAGAGGGAGGGAGAAAGAGAGGGAGAAAGAGAAAGAGAAAAAGAGAGAAAGAGAAAGAGAGAGAGAAAGAGAAAAAGAGAAAGAGAAAGAGAGAGAGAAAGAGAAAGAGTAGGAGAAAGAGAGAGAAAGAGAGAGGGAAAACGTACGGCCGCGACAAAAAATAATTGATTCGATTATATTTAATAATTTGTTATGAATTAATAAACGTTGCCAAATTTATCAGGTGATGGATATAACGAACGAACGAATGTAATAAATTTTGTAAAAATTCGTTGTCGTCGTCGTCGTCGTCGTCGTGGAATCAGATTGATCGATTTGATTCATGAAAATATTATTATTATCATTTATTTAAACATCGAAAATTATATAACCGTTAGTTATATAAATAAAATTTAAAATATCAAACGACGGAGTTTAAAAAAAAAATTTTTTTTATTATCATCACCGCCTTCTAAATATATATATATTACTCGGCATAGAGTAAATAAATCGAATCCCGTTTCATAATAAACGTAAAATTATCAATTTGACGATTTTATTTTTTACCATAAATATTTGTACTGCTTTAGGGTTCTACGAAATCACCAGACCGAGTAAATTTTTATTTTTCCTTAAGAACTTTTGTCGTGTGGGTAATGATTCGATTTGTCTCCTTCCACGTTTTTTTTTTTTTTTTTTTTTTTTTTTTTGAAATTTTGTCCTTTTTCAGGTAGTATCGATTATTTACGATATAAGCTCTCTCTTTCTCTCTTCCTTTCTCTCTCTTAATATTTAATTTTAATTAAAGCTTTTTAGAATTTTTTTTTCCTCGTACCGGACCAGACCGGAAAGTTTGATGAATAATAATAATAATGATGATAATAATAATAATAATAATTAAATAAATGATTCGAAAATAAATCGATCAACGTTTATTATATTTAATATTTGTGCTTTTATGATAAAAAAAAACGTACGGTGATTTTTTTAAATTTTTTTTAATATAAAATATTAATTAACCTTGATTATAACGAAGGCGGAAGTGGGGCGGACATTTTTTTAAATAGAAATTTCCTAACGGAAATGAAATGAAATCGATGACGTATTATAATAATTCCTGAAATTATTAATAATAATTTTAATCGTGATCAACGTAAGAAAATTTTATATAGTGAGAAAGAGAAAGAAAGAGAGATAGAAAGGTAGAAAGAGAGAGAGAAAGGTAGAAAGAAAGAGAGAAAGATAAAAAGAAAGAGAGAGAGAAAAAAGAGAGAAAGAAAGAAAAAAAGAGAGAAAGAAAGAAAAAAAGAGAGAAAAAAGAGAAAAAAAGAGAGAGAAAGAGAGAGAGAAAAAAAGAGAGAAAGAGAGTAAGAAAGAGAGAGAGAGAGAGAGTGAGAGAGAGGAAGGGGGATGGGAGGGGAGGTGAAAATTCGTGTGGGTGGCGTTAAAAAGATTTTTAAATTAAAAAAAAAAAAAAATTATTTTTTGCTTTATTTAATAATAATAATAATTTAATTTTATATAATTTTTTTTTTTTACTTTTCCAACGCGAAATAATTTTAAAACAGGTAGAAAGAAAGGAAAAAAAAAAAAGGAAAACTTACGCAACAGATTTTCATCACGTTTTTTTTTCTCTCCCCCAGCACATTTTCCCACTTTTTTTTTTTTTTTTTTTTTAAATTTTCTCTTCTGGTTTTAATATTTCTTCAACTTTACTCGTTATCATTATTATTATTATTATTATTATTATTATTATTATTATTATTATTATTATTATTATTATTGTCCACCATTAAACACGACAAGGCTACTTGTCGGAGTTTTTTAAGTATTTATCCGAGGTTTCTACCCGATTCCTTAGGGACAAATACTCGAATTTCGGTGGTGCCACTTATTATAAGATAGCACCACATCAATTCTTGAAGGTCTTCCTGAGTCCGTCTTTTTCGATGGGAACGATTTGTCTCCTGAACTGGGCTCCGGTGACTAACATCTTTGGAGTGGCCAGGGTCAGAAGCAGTGAAATTCACGTTCTCGTCGAGCTGCCTCAGGTCGACAGTAGAACAAGATTTGTTTTTTGGTTCTTACTTTGTCTTGTTCTCATTTTTTTTTTGCTCTTTTAAGCCAACAGCACGTGGCGTTCTCAAACGGTCACCCATCCAAGTTTGCACCACGCCCGATGCTGCTTAACTTCGGTGATCGTACGGGAACCGGTGTGACCAGCACGCTATGGCCGTTTTATTATTATTATTATTATTATTATTATTATTTGAATGCCTTTTGACGACGATGCTATCTTATTTCTCAATTTAATTTTATTGCCAATAACATTTTACCTTGTGGAAAAATAAGTTGAAAGATAAATTTTTTGAAAAAAGGCTTCATATTCTTCTCTTTCTTCTCCATCTTTTTCTTCTTCCATTGAATTTGTGCCAAAGGAAAATATTATTATTATTATTATTTATATAATCTTAAATGAGAATTCTATTGTGATTTTAAAAACCGTGTTATTACTATTATTCGATAAAAAAAAAAAAATTTACTTATTTTTCACTTAACTGAATTTCCCCCCCCTTCCCGCCTTTTTTTGAAAAGATTGTGAATGAAATTAAATAAAATTATTATTATTATTATCATCATAACAATAATAATTAAAATAGTAGTAGCAGTAGTAATAATAATAATAATAATTTTGAAAAGAGGATTTTACAAAAAAGGATTAATGCCAAATTGAAATTTGAGAGAAAATATCATAAGAAAATTTAAGAATCGAGAAAATTCTATTTAATTCAAAATGGATGTGATGAGAAACCATTTGACGAAAAAAAAAGTTAAAAGAAATTGATTGGAGAAACGTTTTAATGTATTCAAGAGATCTCAAAGGAAATTAAAAGATGACGGGTCATCAAAGGAAAAAATGGATGTTTTTCCGACTTTAAGATGAGCACATACACGCGAGGGAAATGAAAAATCAAAACGGAAGTAATTGAATCTTTTTATTTTAGAATTTACAATTACGGAAAAACTAGTACCTTAAAACTCTGTCACAAAAAGATAAATGTTTTCATCAAGGAGTGACTCATCAAATTTATCATTCGATATCCGGATGTTCGATAATTTGATAACATCTCGAGAAAAAAAAAAAATTTTTAAGCTTGCGTCAAAAAGGAAAATATGTTATGTGATGAATGTGTGTCAATTAAGAACAATGATGGAAGAATAATAAAATCCGAGTCGCCAAACCGGAAACGATGTGGAAAAATTGTGAAAATTATAACCAGAATATAATATCAATAAAAAAAAAAAACAACGTGGTCGAGAAACCGGAAACAAGTCGTTAAACGTGTAAGAAGTTGAAAATTAAAATTTTCAGGATGTGGGAAATGAAAAAACGGAAATGACTCAGGTCGACGAAAAGAAAAAATTGTACCGGAAGTCGTTTTACAATGCGGTGTACAAATTTTAATAAAAATCGCAACGGGGGATTCCAGAGATCCAGAGATCATCGCGTATGATCTAATATGAATGCAGTAAGATAAGAACGAGGGAATTATTGTTGCACGTACAAAGGAAATCACGGTCAAAGGAAAATTTTCCGTTATTTTCCTTTGTCCACTTTACATTTTCCTCGCGTCGTTGTTGATAAAACAAACATTTTTCGCGGGATGAATTAAAAATTTTTCCAAACGGAAATATATATTTTTCCAGCATCCTTCCAGCATGCATTTTAATTTTTTGGGGATTCGTACGATTTTTTTTTTTTTTTTTTGTTTTCTAGTTCCACGAAAAATAATTTTCTATTACAAACGATACGAGTTACCACTTTGACTCACTTTAAGTTCAAAAAGGAAAAAAATGTCATCGATCATTACGTATTCAACCCTCGAGGAAATTCTTTGAACCGTCACCTCCCTTTTCCGTCGCCTTTTTTTTTCCTTTTTTTCTTTTCTTTCTATTTTCCGTCACCCCCCTAATGTCGATGGTGTATTTTGACTCTTTTTTTTTTTTCCTAACCTTTTCTTTTCCCTTTTTTTTTTATTCGATGTCAATTACAATTTTTCTTTACATCAACCTTTTTCGATCCTTTTTAATTTTTTTTTTTTAACTTACACCAAAATTATCCGTATGAGTTTTCTTTGGGTTTTTTACAAAAAAAGAATTTACGTTAAAAATCTATTTTCCGCCCCCACTCCCTCCCCTAATTATTTGAAAAATCTCATTTCTCAAAAAAAACTTTCCTATTGAAGGTTTTCATCGTTACACAAGTTTTTCGTTTAATTTCCCTTCTTAATTTCTTTTTTCCTTCCCCTCTCCCTCCCTCCCCTCTCCTTTTTACCCTTCGTAACAAAATGGCAATTAAATTCTTAAATTTTTTTTTCTCTTTTTCTCTTTCTCTCTTTCTGTCTCTCTCTTCACCAATTAAGACAATTTGGTGCTCCTATTACGAAGGAAAAAAAAAAAATTTTTTTTTTCGTTTTCTTTTAAATTAAAGCGTAAAATGTTATTTTTCCCTATTGTTTTCCTATTAATTTATTATCCAATTTAGTTAATGATGAGTTTATTAGTACCTTACTCAAACTAAATTGTTACTATTTTTTTTTTTAATACAAAAAGTTATAAACAAATAAAAAAAAAGGGAAAAAATAAATATTTTTTTACAAAGAGATATGTTTCGCAGGGAAAAAAATGATTATTAGCAGGGAAATTTGCGAGGGAAATTTTACGGGGAAAAAAATTGTATGCTAACAAACATTGCAGGGAATTGTTGCGAAGGGAAAAATTGCAGGGAATCTTTGCGGGGAAAGATTGCAGGGAATTATTGCGAGGGAAAAATTGCAGGGAATTGTTGCGAGGGAAAAAGTTGCAGGGAATTGTTGCGAGGGAAAAATTGCAGGGAATTGTTGCGAGGGAAAAAGTTGCAGGGAATTGTTGCGAGGGAAAAGTTGCAGGGAATTTTTTAGTATGTGCGTTAAAAAGTAAAAATAAATTTTTCATTTAATCATCTTATCGTGTTTGCGTGAGTTTATTTATTTTTTACGTTTGTAACTTCGAGTCATTTTAATTTTTTTATCCAAAAAACTTTTTATAATTAAAATAAATTAAAATATTTTAACAGAAGCGAGCGTCGTGTAATAATATATAATAATAATTATAACGAAAAAGAGGAAAAGAAAAAAAAAATTTTTTTTTTTTTTTCAACGGTAAATTAGAGTAATCAGTTATAATCAAGTTTTTTTTTTTTTTTTCAAACAAAACGTGTACGCCATTTTGTTTTATTAAAAAAAATCGTATTTTATTTTCCTCTTTTTCACTAGTTTTGATAATTATATTAATGATTGTTTAAGAGGAACGACGAGAAAAATTTTTTTTTTTTTGCGTGAAGTATTTTTTTTTTGTCGGATTGCATGTTCTTTTTCCGTAGGAAAATTTTCTCTTGTTTTCCAGCATCAAAAAAACAAAGAAACTTAAATCATGAACCTTTGAGTGTTATAATTGAGTTTTCAACTTATTTTTTTCTTTTAACTTTCATATTTAATTTTTATTTGAAAACAAACAAACAAACTTAATTGTACGCCATTTTTGTGATTTTTAACCTTTCCACAATTATTTCATGCACCGACTTTTTTTTTTTTACGATCATTTTCCCGTTTTCCCGTTTTATCCCGTTTTTCCTCCGAGTAAAATTTTAAAATGTTTGACGACGCTTTTTTATTGACAGTCATAACATAATTTTATTATCGTGAATTTTTACTTTTTTTTTTCTTTTCTAATACTTTCTATAAAAATTATCCGATAAATTTTCCGATTATGTGATGGGAGGAGCACCAATTATTATTATTATTATTATTTTTCATCCAGCTTTTTTTTTTTTCATTCCGTTTCATTCCCTCCATTTGTTTTTTTATCTAATCGTTACGATGATGATTTTTCAAAGGAAAATAATTTAAAATTCAATGACGCTGAAAATCATTTCGGTCAGTCAGTTATTATCTTATATTTAACAAAAAAAAAAAAAAATTCTTTTGATTTATTAAAACCGTTGTTAAATTTCAAAAGGATCATCAGATAGATGATGATTTTTCACTATCTCGAAGCAAAAAAAAAATGGGGAGCGATACGAAAGCAAAAAAAAAAAAAAAAAAATTTAAAAAAAAAATCGTTGACGATATAATTTTAACTGAAAACGTATTAAAAAAAAAAAGGGAAGGGAAAAGGGAAGGGACGTTGAAAATGAATTTCATTCCAGAAAACCATTTGGGTTCTTTTCTTTTTTTTTTGTTTCTCTTTTTCCCTTCTCTCTCTCTCTCTCTCTCATCCACTCATTCCTTTACTTATTCTCTCTTTCTCTCTCTTACTCCCGTTTTATTATTACAAAGTAATAAATTTCTGTCTTTCTTACACGTCAAACGAAAACCCCTATTTTTTTATTTTTTTTTTATGGGGAGTTTCTTATTGTGACCACCGGTTTTACATCTGGAAAATCCCTTTGGATAATATGGCTGTCGTTTGAAAACAAATTGTAAGCATGACTGGAAAAATATTCGTTGCTTAAATTTTTTGAAAAAAATAATAATTTTCTCACCTGAACGTTTCCGTTCGAACCACGCGATTTCTAGATCGGTTAATATAAAAGAAATCTTTATATTCTCTCTCTCTCTCTTTCTCTCTCTCTTTCTCTCTCTCTCTTTCTCTCTCTCTCTTTCTCTCTCTCTCTTTCTCTCTCTCTCTTTCTCTCTCTCTCTTTCTCTCTCTCTCTTTCTCTCTCTCTCTCTTTCTCATCTTTTATTTCTCTTTCATATTAATTTTCTTTCATTTCCCGTTGTTACGCACTCGTCGTCGTTGAAATTTCCATCCTTAATAATCAATTATTATTATTTTTTATTTATAAAAGGAAAAAACAAAATGGCGGAGGAGTAATTATTATTTTCGTTAAGGTATCCGATTTAAATTCCCCCCCAACCCCCTATTGTTGATCATATTCATATCATTATTAAACGTCCCATTATTAAAAAATTTTAATATGATAAGAATTTATTATAATTAACTTCGCCCGAGGAAATTTCGAGTATACGTCATTATGACGTCATTAAAAAAAATCGTCACGTGGTTTCTGTTACGAAAAGGTACGAATCGGCGCGAGAGTAATAAACGATGCGTTATTTATTTTACTTTAAAGAATTTCGTTTCGTTGTGAATTGCATTCAATTCTTCTTTTCATTCCACTTCGTCGAATCTTTTTTCTCTTTTCATTTTCTATCGGATAAAGTTAGTAAGTCAACCATCGAGGCGTGCTGCTTACGTACGTACGTACGTACTCTCGGGAATAGGTAGGGAAATCTCAATAGGAGAAGAAGAAGTAAAAGAAAATAATAGAAAAGCCTTGGAAAACTTAATAAAAAGAATATGAGTGAGGGAGAGAGAGAGAGAGAGAGAGAGAGAGAGAGAGAGAAAGAGTTTTACTCAAATAAACTTTTCTTCTTAAGTATTTTTCGAAAATAATGATGAAATTTTCCATTTTGAAATATTTTGTAGTTTACGTAATACAATAACATTTTCATTTTTCCACCGCTTTAATAAAAAGCAGATTTTTTAATTTTCAAGTGTTGTTGGCCTGCCCCCCCGCCCCCGCGCCCTTTTTAACAAATCAAAACCGTTTGTTATTTCGTTTAAGCGTACATTTTAAATAAAGTAATTTTTAAAAAAAACCGTTAAAAAACAACCAAAAACGAACGAATATCAAATTTAAAAAAATTAAGTTGGCACCTTTGTGACGTAATAAAAATAAAATTTTTTGATTGGTTATAATAAAATTTATTATTTATAGTATGATGATGGCGATTCAAAATGGCGGCGAGTGTTTTCACACCGTGTGATTGTCATTTGTCGTCAATATTTTTGTTTTTTTTTTGTTTAACCGTACATTAAATTTTCATTTTTATTTTGTTGTTGTTTGTTATAAACATTTTGTTTTTTTATGAAAGTTTAAATGAAATATTTACAACACTCCATCTTGTCGTTTTTTCTAAATTATCATCAATATTTATATATGCGTGTGTGTGTGTGTGTGAAAACGTTAAACAAACGGATTTTTAAAAAATTCGATACTTTGTTTTGTCGTTGTCGTCGTGAAAGGTAACAAACGTTGTCAGTTATAAATCGTTTATTTTATTGTTTTTCTTTCCTTTTTTATCCTTTTTCATCCTTTTTCATTTTCTAAGTGACGTAAAAAAAAAACATAAAAAAGAAACGGTGTCCATACATATGAAATTTATTTCAAACGATAAATTTATCGTTAATTAAATGTTTTAAAATTTTATTATTATTATTATTATTATTATTATTATTATTATTATTATTATTATTATTATTATTATTATTTTGTTTTTACGAATAACAACCAACAACTTTTCATTTAATTAAAACAACAACAACAACAAACAATTTTTTTTTTATATTTAAATCATATATACGAATAATAATTAAATTTTCAAAAAAAAATTTTCTCTCTCTCTCGTGATATAAAAGATTAAATGCGAGAGAGTTCGGGGGAGGGGGGAAAAAATTTTTCTTTCTCTTTTTTCCATAAACGTAAGAATAACAAAAAAAAAAAAAAAACGTAACCGGGAAAAAGAAAATTTTTCCTTTGATGAAAAAGAAAGAAAATGCCCTTCGGATACAAGAAACAAAAAAAATCTTAATGCTTTTACCGTCATTCTTCTTTATTGACTGAAAGCATCTTTTGTAAATTTTTTTTCCTTTTTTTTTTTTCTTCGTTTAGTGTAAGAAGAAGTAGAAAGAGAGAGGGAAAGAGGAAGAGAGAGAGAGGGAGGAGAAAGAAGGAGGAAGAAAAAGTTTAAAAGATTTGAAAAAAGATTGATGTAAAGGATTGTAAAAGGTACGAAAAAGGATTGTGTGGAGGAGGAAAAGGAAGAGGAAGAGGAGAAGGGAGAAACGGGAGAGACGGGAGAAGAGTGGGGTAAGTGTCTTAAGCAAAAGTCAAAAACGTTTTAATTATTCATTTCTCTCCACTTCTCTTTCTTTATCTTCTTTCTTTTATATAATTTCATCTTATAAGTTTTTCATTATTATCATTATCATTATTATTTAATTGTCAATAGTTAATATTTCGTAAAAATTATTATTATTATTATATTTTGTCGATTTGTTGTCTGTCGCGTTCGAAAAAAAATGGCGGGCGAATTTTGAAAATTTGAATTTATCGTTAGGTATTCAATACCGGTAAACGTATTTATTCGTTTGTTTATTTTACATCTCTAATGCCACGATTAAAAATACAAAAAAAATTTTTTTTTTTTTTTGTCATTCGAAACGTATAAACAGAAAAAACAAAAAAACTTTTTCACTTTTTTTTTTTTTTAAATTTTTAATCTTAATTGAAATCTACAATTGAATTTCACATTTATTTGTTTGTTTATTTTTCCTTTTTTTCTTTTTTGGCGGAAAACTCGTTTAAATTTTTTTTTTTTTTTTTATCTCATTCTCTACGCAAATATTTATCTGTTTTTGTTTTTTTTTTTTAATTTTTAATTCGTTTTGTAAAAGAAAAAAAAAAGAGAAAAACAAAAACAAAAAAAAAACTTTTTTCTAAATTGAAATTATATATAAATAAATAATGTAAACGTGATTCGAACAAAAACAAAATAATACGTCATAAAATCGTCTGCTTAAAAAAAAAAAAGTCGTCTGCTAAAAATCGTCTGCTAGAGTTTGATTGTCTTCTTCTTCTGCTTGAGTGTTATTGTCGATCGTTTCGTTTTTCCCGTCGTCGTCGTCGTCGTCGTCACCGTTTCCATATTATTGATGTTTGTTTTAAAAAAAATTTTTTTTTTTTGTTTTGAAAGTAATGAAAAAAAAAATGGTGGAACAAAAGGAAAATGAAAGGCGGGAATAAATGTGGAGGGGAGGGAAAGACAAAAGGTTCGCGCCATTTAAAAAAAAAAAAAAGAAGGAAAAAAAAGGAAATTTTTTTTCTTTTTTTTTTTTTCTTTCTGGCATTTATAAGAAAAGATGAACGCTCGTGGTGAATCGTCGTCTGAAGCCATTAAAGAACCATTTCTTTGATATATACAAACATTACGTAGAAAAAGCTTCTGGTAAATGTTTCTCTCATTTCTTTCTTTTCTCTGTTTTTATCCATTTTAACTTCTTATCCGTAGTGTAAAAACGATTCAATTTCCGGTTTTTTTTTCACTGGCGAGTCGCCCCAAAGGGAATTTTCTCTCTCTCTCTCTTTCTCTCTCTTCGTCGTTAACATTAAATTGAAAAAAATCTTTTCACAGTTTTTTTTTTTTTTAATAATTATTCTCTTATTCTTTGATATTTTTAATAAAAAAAAAAAAAAAAAAAAAAGAAAACCGCATTAATGAAATGTGTGAATTTGAAAAATTAAAAAGGGGAAGAAGAAGAGAGAGAGGGGAGTAGGAAGAGAGGGAGAGGGAGAAGGGGGGGAGAAAACTTTAAAAAATTAAAATTAATTTTTTTTTTGAACTCGTGAGTGTGGTCTACCACAAAATTAAAAACTCTCTCAAATCGTTTGGGTTTAATTTAAAACTTTTTTTCTTCTGCTTTTTTTTTTTTTTTTAATATAATATAATATTCACGGGTGTAAATTTATATTTATAAAAGTTGAAAAAAAATTTTTTTTTTTTTTTTAATTATTTTAATATAAAAAAAGCACGAGAAAGAGAGAGAGAGAAAGGGGGAAAGTTTCTTTGTTTTCTTTGAGGTTAAAGAGAGAGGGAGGGAGGGGCGGAGAGAGGGGGAGATATGTATACATATAAAGAAAAAAATGAATACGATTCTTAAGAATAAGAATGAGAGAGAGAGAGAGAGAGGGAAAAGGGGTTAAAAATAATATAACAAGTTTACAAATAAATTATAAAATAGTAGTAGAAAACTTATAAGAAAAATAAATTATTTTTGCAATTCTAATGTTCGTTTAAACGACAGCAAATTTTCATTTTTCACTCTTTATCTCTCTCTTTCTCTCTCGTTTCGTTTCTTTTTCACTTCTGATGCTACGCCCTTATTTATTTATTTATTTTTTTTCATTAAAAAAAAAAAAAATTATTATTATTATTTGAATCGAATAAATTAAGCGAAATTGAATACATTAGAGAGAGAGAGAGAGAGGGAGAGGGGGGAGAAGAAAATAAGGAGAAACGTGATTCAAAAGGAGCTTAATAAAAAAAAAAAATAAATAAATAAATAACCGTAATTACCGGGAAAGTAATAATAATAATAATTTTTCTTGCCGTTGCATTTCGTTGTTTAATTTAAAAAAAAAAAAAATTTTATTTTAATTTTTTTTTTGTTTATTGTCGTTGTTGCGTTTGGGGGAGCCGAAAAAAAGGGGGGGAGACGTAAAAATATGAATTTTTTAGAGAGAGAGAGAGAGAGAGAGAGAAAGAGAAGAAGGGGATAGGGAGTGAGAGAGAGAGGGAGAGAAAAAGAGAGGGAAGCAACAGTGAATTAATTGCTTTTTGGCGACGAAATAATTTTGCAAATTTCCCTTTCTCCCCTTCACCCTCTCTCTTTTTCTCTCTCTTTCTCCTCACTCCACCGTCGATTTTTGTTGTTGTTGTTTTTGCTGATGCGAAATTGAAAAATTAATTTTCCTCCAGCCCTCCACCTCCCCTCCCTTCCTCCCTGATCAAGGAAAATTCAAAAAAAATAGCAGAATTTTCTTGTTAACCTTTTTGTGTGACGTCATTTGACGACAATGACAAAACCACAAAATCTTAGAGGTTAATATATAACGTGGAAGCAGGAGTAGTCATCGTGTCACAAGCGTATAAAAAATCAAATCAGCGCGTGAGTGGTGCGAATGATTAGTTTTAAAATTTAATTATAAATTTGCAGAAAGTTTTTCCTTCTTTTCCTTCTACTTTTTCTTCTTCTATTTCTTCTTTTTCTTTTTTCTCATTAACTTATTCACAATACTCTCAATTAAATTTTCTTGAAAAGTTTTGAGCTTTTTTTTTTACTTTCGCCGATGTAAAAGGTACGAAGGATGAGATGACGTTAAAAAGAAAAAATGGAAGAGAAAAAAAAACCGTTAATTTTACCCGTGACGTTTCTTATATTCCTTTTTTTTCTCTCTCGACGTTTTAAATTGTTTTAAATTTTTAAATAATTATTTTTTGTTAAAAAAAAAAAAAATTTTTTTTAATTTTCGGTACAAATGAAAAAGAAAAGGTTTTCTCGAAAAGGTTAAAAATTAACAAAAGGGAAAAATATTTTCTTTCGAATTCGAAAAGGATGCAAAACTCACGCACACAAAAAAAACCGTCGAAAAGTTATCTATCATGAAATGCTGCTGCTGCCACGATTGAAAATTGCTATTTCCATCCTTCTCTCCCCTCCACCCGATTCCCCTACCCGCGAATTTTACTACAACCACGTCATTTATTCAATAATTTTCTTTTTCCAATGAATCGTAGCAAAGCAACAACAACAGCCGCAGCAAAAACAGCAAAAAAAATAACAAAGCAAAAAATGAAAAAAGCAAAAAAATAAAAGTTTTAATTTAAATGTTACACACACGCACACACACCTTTGAAAATATAAAAAAATTCAAACGGGATAAATAATTTATTTTAAGGGTTGATTATAGGTTTTAAGGGTTGAATGGAGGAACGGATGCCCGGGGGGTAATTTTCTTTGAATCGTTTAATTAATTTTTTTTTCTTTGTTTCTTCCTTCCCCTTCTTCCTTCCTTCCTTCCTTCTCATTCTCTCTCTCCCCTCCCCTAATTTTTTCTCCCGTAACGATCAATGGCTTCTGACAAATTTCACAACATCTCCATCTTCTCATTTGTATGTTTTAACCATAGAGTAAATAAGCAGAAGATAATTTTTCAAAGTTTTTTAAATGCGCGTTTAAATCGAATTCGATAAACGAAACGATATTACTCGACGCAAAAATCGTAGTGGTAGTAGTATAATTTTTTATTTTTTGTCTAGTAACACGATAACGTTCTTTAGCCACGACGTTAAACGACAAATTTTTATTTTTTTTTAATATTTTTTTTTAACCCGAGTAAATTTGACCTTTTTCATCAGTTCTCCCTCTTTGTGAAAATTGACATTGTTTATGTCAATAAGGGTTGAAAACGATATATATATACCTTCGAGATGGATGTTAAAAAAAAAAAAAAACTTTTAAACTTTATTTGTTTATTTAAAAAAAAAAAAAACAAAATTTAACGTTTGTTTGTTTGTTTGTTGTCATTGTTGTTGTTGTTGTTCATTTATTAAATTAAAAAGAATTAAGATTTTTGTTTAAAAAAACTACAACGACCGTTCGTTAAATTCGTTTCGTTTCGTTTTTTAAAAAACAAAATGGCGGCGTAAATTCGTTTTTGTTTTTTTTTTTTTTGTTTTTGTAAATTTTAATTTTTCGATGGGAAAATTTTGTAGTTTATATAGGGAGTTATTTGAATAAAATGTTATTTTATATTCACCCCATGAGAGTTTAATGGATTGACAACAATTCCGTAATGTTTTTTTTTTTTGCTCCCCTCGTCGTAAACTTTTCTCTCTTTTTTTTTTTTTATTAACTCGAATTGATTGGCAGTTACTCAGTCAAAATATTATAATTTTTTTTACGAGGTGTTTATTTGCTAGAGAGAGAGAGAGAGAGAGAGAAACTATAAAATAATAATAATAATAATAGCAGCTTCGCGCGACCATTTCCGGTACGTAACGATAATTAAATATTAAAAAATTCGACGGTAATAATAATAATAACGTAAAGAGACGCTTTACGTATTATTTTTGTTTTTGTTTTGTTTCTTCTGCTTTTCCCCCTCCCCTAACTCCCTTTTGTTTTTTTTTCTCTTTCGGTAAATAATGTACGGTAGCAGTAGACACAAATGCGTAAATAGTTAAGGTGAATAAATTAGATTATTATCGTTTTTTTTTTTTTTTAAAAAAAACCCCTTCGTACGCCCTTATTTAACGCCGCCTCCGACATTTTTCCCTTTTCAATCTACGTTATATTAATCATCTTTTGTACAATATTAATGACACGTCATTTTTATTTTACTTAATTGAATCAAAAAAAAAAAAAAAAAAAACGAGAACCACAAAAAATATTTTTTTCCTTTTTTTTTGTGGGGGGAGGGGGGAATACAATCGCCGGGTGTTGAACACATTTCGTTTTTGTTTTTGTGTTTTTACGTCGAAAAAATCGGTTTCGGTAAATTTTTTTTATTTTGTTTGTTTTTATGTTTTTATAGATGATATAATAAATAAAAAATTCAAATTTAAATGTTGTTGTACTCGTTATGCTAAAATGCGTTCGTGTTGTGTGTGTGTGCGCGCGCGTGTGCGTGTGTAGGCTGTTACGTGTACGTTGCGTCGTTTAAAACTTGTTGTTATTATTATTATTATTATTATTTATAATTAATTATTTATTTTTATAATTTCGCGGTAAATTTTAAATTTATTATAAATAATATATAGGAAATTGGGAAATTTTAATTATTATGTTGGCAAACTTGATTGTTTGTAAATAAAAGAAAAAAAAAATTTTTTCATGTGTGATTTTTGGGTTTTTTTTTTTCGGGGAAAATATAAAAGAAAATGCGAAGAGAAAAAAAAGAAAAAGAGAGTGAGTGAGATAGAGAGAGAAGGAGAGGGAGAGGGAAAGAGAGAGGGAAAAAGTTTTCATTTGGAAATTTGAAACCCTCACCGCGTCATTGAAAGAAAATCCGTCGGAGTTTTCCTTTTATATGAAATGAATCACCTTTTTCATACATACATATATATATTGGCTGTAGAAGTTCTGTCGCTTTTTCTTAGTATCTCTGTCTCTCTCTCTCTCTCTCTTTCTTATTTTTCTTATTTCATCCCTAAAAAGTTTTTTCTTCCCCCTCCCCCCGCTTGCTTTCTTTTTTATTCTAGGGTTCTGCTACATCTTTAATTCCGTGAGCCGCTCACGAAACCATATCCATAAATTTATTTTCTTATATTTTTTCTCTCTCTCTCTCTCTCTTTCTCTTTCTCTTACTCTTTTCTTTCTTCCCCCCCCCCTTTCTCTCTTTCTTTTTCCTCTCACTCTCTCTTTTAAACTTAATTTTGTCAACTTATTTACGTTTAGAAGAGTATAGGGTGGTTTTACAGGTGTTTTTTCTATCAGTCAAAATTAAAAAGAAAATTTTTTTTTGAATATTTGACGACCCGATATTCTCATATGATAAACATAAGCGAAATTATTTAATTACTTTTTTTTTTTTTTTTGTAAGACGGTCGGTTGTAATTTTTGAGTAACCGCAAATTAAGGGCCAATTATCATCCCCCGGGAGAGAAGGAAGGAAGGAAGGGGTTGAAAAAATAACAAAAAGGGTTCATTGTTGTAACCTTTTTTTTTTTTTTTTTTTAAAACAAACAGATGTGGAAATTAAAAAAAAAAAAAGAAAAAAAGCGTAGAAAAATAAATTGTAAAAAGATTTTAAAATCAAAGCGAGTTTTATTATTATTATTATTATTACTTTTAGATATCGAGCGAGAGCGGAAATAAAAATAATAATAATAATAATAATAATAATAATAATAATAATTTTTTTTTTATATTTAATGAGCTTATTCGGGTTATATAAATAATTTTCATTGATTTTTAAAAAAAGAAAAAGAAATGATGATGATATTTTTTTTTCTTTTCTTATTTTCAAAAGAGAGAGAGAGAGAGAGAGAAAATTTACGGATTTAATCGTGTGGAAAAGGTTTTTTTTGAGTTTTTCTCTCTCTCTCTCTCTCTCTCAACCGCTTCCATCTTCATCTTTTCTTTTCTTTTCTTTTTATTTCTTTCCATCAACAAGTTTTTCACAATAAAAGAAACGAAAATCGAAAAAAAAAAAAATTTTTTTCCCTTCCCGTCCGTGCTTTCGACGCGTTAAAATTTGTTTGTATGCGCAAGAATTCGTTTGTTCGTTTGTTTGTATGCCCAAGGAACCGTTTGTTCGTTTGTTTGTTTGCGCACGTAAACCGTGTTACGTAAAAAAAATAAATAAAAATTGTGTAGGGCCGAAATGATCGAAACGACGTCTGTATAAATAAATTTAAAAAAAAAAAAAAGTGGCAGTAGACGATTCTTACAATTATTCACGTGCCACGATAAACCCCCCTCTCCCCCAAAAATGTTTTTGCTCGGTTTAAAAAATAAACTTTTCAAAAGCGTTTCGGTGTTTGGATTTCTCCACGAAAAAACAAAACAAAAAAAATTTTAACTTTTTCGGTTTGTGATTTGTTTTTAACGGACGAAATATTTTCCATAAGTGAATAAAAGAGAGAGAGAGGGGGGGGAAAGAAAACAACAGCAAAAGTTTGTTGTTTTTTTTTTCGCCCCCCAATATTCAATCAGTCAAAAAAGAAAAACTTCTCCGCAGGACACAAACAACCCCAAAACCTTTTTCCATTTTCAATCGATTATGATTGATACATATGACATAAGGGTCGGTCAAATATTTTGTAGTTTGTGACGTCATTTTTATTTTCCCTTTTTTCTTTTCTTAAAACCAGCAGAAGACGGAAAAGAAAATTCGAATTGTAACAATAACATTTCATTCGTTTCGTACTATTTATTAAATTTCAAAAGTCACAGCCTTCTTCGAAAATAAGTAGGAAAGGGAGAACACACAGCCTACCTGCGTCACACCCCCCGTCACGCCGATGACGTCATTATTTTATTTATAATTCCAATTTTACTATGTAAAACCCGCGCGAAATAAAATTTTATTAAATAATTCAATGTATTTTATGCTGTTCGAAATTACATTTTCATTTTACGAACTTGAAAATTTTTTACCCTCTCGACTTCGTTAGAGGAAGAAGAAATTGTTGGGGGCGGTAGGGGGATGAAATGGGAGGGGTAGAAGGGAGGGGAGTAAAAGAAAACAGGAGGACGGGGGTTGAAATACGATTGTTAAATGTTGCAACATTAAAAACGATAATTAAAAATTATGGCTTTTGGTAATTAAGCTCCCACTTTCCACCCCACCCCCTTGATTGTTTTTCCCTCTTCCCTTCCCCCCTCCTCCTCCTTCTTCTTCCATTTTTAACTGTAGTTATTACGCAGTTAAATTTAAAAAAAAAAAAAAAATTTTTTTTCTTTTTTTTGCGTTGCTAATTAAGGGAAACGAATTACAATAAAAAGTTATTTATTTTTTTTCTCTTTTCAAATAAATTTTTTTCGGTCTGGAGACATTTTGAAAACGTAGAAGGGGGGCGATAGGGGGAGGGGAAAGAAGGAGAACTCGCACGTTTAAATCGATCGGTTAATAATTATAAATAATAATAATACTTAGCTTATGAAACCAATCAATTTTCCAAACGTTTTTCGATGATGACGTGAGACAAAATGGCGCCGATTTTTTTTAACCGTTGTTGTTGTTTTTAAATAAAAATAATTTACGATTGATTTAGCGAGTGATTGACTGAATGATTGACTGATTGATTGACTGATTTGTTTTCCCCTCCGGTTGACAGATTCGAATAAATGCAAAAACAAAAAAAAACGATTTTTAAATTTTCATTAAACTTTTCTCTCTCTTTCGTCACATCATCGTTCGTCACATCACCACCGCCTTCTCTAACTACCACCTTCGTTTTCGAATAATCCGCCATTTTTAAATTTTAAAAATTTTTTCGAAGGATTTTATTTTATTAATAAGGACAACAAGTAGTTTTTTTAAAGCTAAGTTATTAATTAATTCGAATTCTATTACGTTTCATAGATCCCCTGACATTTTTAAATTTGAAATTGTCGTCGTCGTCGTCGTTTTTTCTTCCTTTATGATTAATAGATAATGAAATTCCTAAAAGTTAAAAATGGGGTAACCGAAACGGGGGTGAGGGAGGATAAAAAATAGTAATAATAATAATAATAAAAATGCGTGTGACGACTCTTCTACGTCACCAACGAGGAAAACACTTATAATAAATTAAAATATTGTATGTCGCTTGTCGCTATTGTCGTGTATGAGTAATTTTTTTTGTTGGTTGTTGTTGTTGTTATTATTGTTGTTGTTGTTGTTGCTGTGGCTGGTTGCTAGTTGTTGTTGTTGTTGTTATTATTTTTGTTGTTTTTGGTTGTTGTTGTTGTTGTTTTTTGAACGACATATAATAAAAAATAAATTAAGGGTTTAACGAGGAGCAAAATGCCCCTCCCCTTTTTTTGGAGGGAGGTGGGAGAATTTTTCGTAGCTTCGTTACGTGTTTGACATGAAAAAATGATATGAGAAAGTTTAACGGTTTTTTTACAAAACTTTTTTTTTTTAAAAGATTCGAGATAATTATTTACTCTATGATTTTCGATAAGGTTTCGGGTCAGCAAAACTTTTCTTTTTTTTTTTTTTTCTTTTCAATTCGAATCGAAAACTTTTTTTTTTTTTATTTTAATTTTATAAATTTTTCGACTTTTCATTTTTTTTTATAAAAACCGCCCATCTTTTTCTTTCTTCTTCTTCTTCTTCCTTCCTTTTTTCTGTCGACAATGGGATAATCAACCGAAATGTAAATAATAAAAAAAAATTTTTTTTTTTTTTTTGATTTTTATTCAAAAGTTTTTTTTTATAAAAAAAAAAAATTTGCGCTGTTAAAATTTTCTCTCTCTCTCTTTCTCTCTTTCTTTCTCTCTTTTTCTTCTATTTTTTTTTATTGGAAAACTTTTTTTTTTAAAAAGTTTCACTTTTAATTTAAACTTTTAATTTTTGTTTAAAAGTTTTTTTTTTACTTTTTTGAGTCGTTATCATATTTTTTCTCTTTTTTTTTTTTTTAATGGAATGACTTTAAAGTGAAAAAGAAAAAAGTTAAAATTATTTTTTACTTGTAATTTGCATCATTTTTTTTAACATTAACCTTTGAACTTGAAAAATGAAAACGGAAACGGAAATTGTCGCCATTTTACAAATTGCATCATTTAAATATATTTTCTTTCTTCTTTGAGTTTAACAAAAAAAAAAAAATGGTAGCTTACAAAAAAAAAAAGAAATTATATTATATGGTAGAAAATAAAAGCAGACGACGATTGATGACGTAATAAAACAAAAGAAAAGGTTAACAATCGATGGCAGATATTACGAGAGGTAAAACTCTCAGGTGGTATCGTAAAAGTTAAAACTTTAACTTTAGAATTGGTTAGTTAAAAAACTTTTAAAAAAAGAAAAAATATTCAAAACAATTTTATAAATAGATAAAAAAAAATCATTTAAAATCAAAATGGCGGACTAGCAACGCATTTTATTTGTTAACATGACCGCGAATAAAAACAAAAACTTTTCATAGATTGTTTAAACGCGTTTAAATTAAATATGGTTTTCACTCATTCGTTTGTTTATTTATTTATTTATTTGTGTCGCTCGATTTAATTTAGATTTAAAGCAGACGATGACTTTGTTTTAAAAACAAACAAACGATTTAAAACAAAAAAAAAATTTTGTATGCTAGGAAATGAAAAAACTTTTTAACAAGATTATAACGTGGCAGGAACGAAAAAAAAGATTAATAATCAGACGACGATCGTTTACTTAAATTTCAATGTTTTTACATTTAAAAAAAGAAAAAAAAGGAAAAAAAAATCTCGTTAAGTTTCCCTACCCCAAGAAAAAAAAAAAAAAACGAATCATCTGTTATAATAATACAGAAGAAGGAGAAAAAAATGGAAAAAAAATTTTTTTTTCCTTTTGATTTAAGACGTAAAAGGAAAAAAGGAAAAAAAAAAAAAAAAGAAATTACATCAAAAGCGTTCGATGTAATTTTATTGCTACAGAAAACAATAATAACGAAAAAGAATCCCTCCGTGAAAGATCCCCTTTCGTAATAATTTTCTGTGCAAAATGAATAAATAACCTGTCGTTTCTAAAAAAAAAAAGGGGGGGGATTTCAAGTCGTAAATGGAAGTGAAAAAATAAAAAAAAAAAAAAACTTTCGGAAGGGATTCGCGAGTTGTTTTATTTACAACTTATGGTTAACCGGTGTCGCCATCTTTGGTTTTGCGGTTTTTTTTCTCCCCTCAATGCCTCCATTTTCGTTAAAATTACTATTTTTTTAGTACAAAAACATTCACAAATTTCTTTACGTTCGGTTTCGATGACGTCATAAACGGTGACGTCATTGACGACGACGACGACGATGACGTAGCAAATGAAAAATTTTACAAAAATTAATTCGGGTTTAAGTTTTTTGAGTTTTTACACAAAATCGCGGAGGCTGCGTTACGTGTAAAAACGTCACGTGGGTGAAAAATGACCTTGAGAAATGTATAAAATATTAATATTAACGGTTATCATATATTATTATTACTCAATGGCTCGAAATAAGAAAATGCATCCCCGTATACGTTTTCGTTTTTTCCCTCGGGAATAATTTAAAACGGGAGCCAAATGGGTTTCGAAAAAAAAATTTTTTTTTTTTTTTTTCGAAAAGTAATTTTACCGAAGTCCGAAATGCTTTGGCTAAAAAATAATAATAATGATAATAAACGCGTAAAAAATTTCAAAAAAGGGGAAAAAAAAAAACAGAAAAGAAAAAATTTTTTATTTAGAGCAAACGTCGTGTTATTTCGGTTTCGAAAAAAAAAAAAAATGTCGAAACGCGTTCGAAACTACTACCACTACCACCACTACTACTCCTGCTACATTTTACGATTATTTTCCCTCCTCCCCCTCCCGCCCTCACATTTCCGCCATTTTGATTTTCTTTTAAAGTACAAAAAAAAAAAAAAAATTTTTTTTATTTAGAAATTTCATAAGGTAAACAAAGGAGGAGGAGAAGAAGAAGAAAATTTTTTTCAAAGGTGGATTAAAGTGGAAGGAAAAGTCGGGAAATTTTTTCTCGTTCTGAGAGAGAGAAAAAACGTGCCTTGATTTTCTTTCATTTTTATTTTTCCACACTCCTTAAAATATCCTTCCATTTTTTTTTCTCCGTTTCTTTCGTTTTCCATAAAATAAAAAAAAAATTTAAATCGAAAATAACAAGTACGATGTAATTTTTAAACGTAAAAATAACGGGGGAAGGAGGTTAAGGGAGAAAGGGGGAGGAAAAGGAAAAACTCGTAATAAACTTTTCGTTTTACTTTCTTTCTTTCTTTAACCCGAAACGACCAAAAAAAAAAAAAGATGGCGTATTATGTTAAATCTTACGGGTAATTAATGAACCTGATTGTGTAAGTGTTGCCAACTTAAAAAAAAATTAAAAATTTATTAATTATTTAAATAAACAAAAAAAAAAAAAAATTAAAAACGCGTCGTAAATAAAAATTTTATTTATATATATATACGGGAAATTCGCGCGTTTAAAGTCGTAAAAATGTAAATTTATATAGTCAATTAAACAACGATTAAATTAATAATAATGATAATAATAATGATAATAAATGTTTTTTTTTTTTTTTTTTTTTACGGTGAAATCGTTTTTTTGTTTTTGTTTTTTTTTTTTTCAATGTTGTTGAAAATATTCATTCAATTAATTTGTTTTTATTACGCGGAAAAAAACAAAAAGGAAAAGGAAGTGAAAAAAACGGAAATGAAAAAACAAGGAAAAGAAAATTTTATTATTATTTTTATTATTAAAAATTTCGCGGGCTTTATTATTATTATTATTATTATTATTATTATTTTGAACGTGTTTTACGCGTGTAAGTAGTAGTATTTATTTTTCAAAATTTAATTTTCCAAACATTTTCTTTTAAATTATCTCGAGTTTTTTCTTTCCCTCTCTTCTCTTCTTTCCTCTTCTCTTCTCTTTTCATTTTTAAATTGTTAACGAATCCATATTATTAAAAAAGAGAGAGAGGGAGAGGAGGGAGGGAGGGAGGGGGAGAGAAAATAGAATATAATAAGAAAAAAATTACTACGTTTTGATGAAATTTTAAAAAAATTTAATTCCGAAATAAAAATCCATTTACTTATTATTTATTTTCAATATTTAAAAAAAAGTAATAATAATAATAATGATTATGATGATGATGATGATGATGATGATGATGATGATGATGATGATGATGATGATGATAATAATAATAATAATAGTGATTATAACGATGATGATGATGATGGAGGAGGAGGGGGATTCGTTTATTAAAACTATTAATTTTTCAGGACTTTTCCGTTTTTTTTTCTTTTACAAAAAAAAAATTAATTTTTTTTTTTTTTTTACGGGCCCTGATAAAATTTTCCTACTTGACTCACCTCGTTCTCTCTCTCTCTTTTTTTCTCCCCTCTCCTCTTTTCTTATCACAATTTTCTTCTTCTTCCTCACGTCTGTCTTTTCTCATCCCCTCAAAATCGTTCAAACCTAGCATGAGTCACTTATTCACTTTCTCTCTCTTTCTCTTTCCCTCCCTCTCTTTCTCTCTCACTCGCTCAATTATTTATTTGATTTTCCCTCTATCTCTTTCTTTAACTCTTTCTCTCTCTCTTTCTTTTTCATTTTTAAGGAAGTGACGTTTTCGATGACGTAATAAACCATACACGTCATAAATAAAATAATAATTTTTCGTGATTTGTTTACTTAATAATAAAATTATCGTGTGATTTTTTTTTTTTTTTTTAAACAAAAACAAAACAAATAGAGAAAGTGATGATGACGTATTTGATTACGTAATAAATGAATGCGTCACTAAAATTTTTATTTTTTATTAAAAAATAAATAAAATGTCGTTCGATTACAAAAACTTTTTAAAGTGAATAAATTTTTTTTTTGTTAGTAAAACGGAAACTTGTAAATTTTTTTTCTTCATCTTCTTCTTTTTCTTTTTCTTCATCTTCTTCTTCATTTTTTTCTTCTTCTTTTAACTCATCTTCTTCTACTTCTCTCTCTCTGTCTTTCTTTATCGTTACAGTTTTTTTTATTGACTTCACATGACTTTGAATTTATTTTCCATCAACTCCTTCTTTTTAGAGTTTTCTTTTTACGACTATTTAATTACACGTTTATAAAGTTTAAAATTTTTGTTTTTTCGCGCCAAAAATTATTTCCGGTTTCTTTTCGCTGAATTTAACGGAGGGGAGGGAGAAAGGGGAAGCGAATTTTTCCAAAAAAAACCTTTTTTTTTGATTCGAATGATTTTTTTTTCACCGTCTCAATATTATTATTATTATTATTATTATTATTATCATCATCATCATCATCATCATCATCATCATCATCATCATCATCATCATCATCATTATTATCATTATTGTAAATCACGCGTTGTTGCCTTGTTTCCTCGGTTTTTAAATTTTATCGAATTTAATATTTGTTTTCCCAGCGTAATTTATTATTTATTAATATTTACTTTTTTATCGTTTTTTTTTTTTTTTTGTTAATTTGTCGCCGCCATTTTTATTTTTTTTTTTCAATCCGTCACGTGATATCGAATTAAATTAAATTAAATAAAAAAAAAGATGGCGGCGTTGATTTGTCAGCAGGTATTTTTACATTTAAAAATTTTACTTACGCTTCAAGTTGATAATAATAATAATATGAGTTTAACACGTGTTTGTCCGTGTTTGTCATTGTTTTATTTTAAAGAAACTTTTAAATTATTATTTAAAATTAAGTTTTGGAAAGTATAAAAAAGGTTAAAAGGTTAAAAGGTACTGGGGGAAAATCTTAAAAGGTTTCCTTTTGAGAAAAAACCTTTTTATTCTCTCATTCGGTCAATGTTTTTCTCATTGTTTTCGTTTAAAAAAAAAAAAAAAAAAAAAAATTTTTTTCACTTTTTTTCCTTTTACACAAAATTAGTTTTTACCTTTTTTTCCTTTTTTCCTTTGATGGTGCGAATAAAAAAGAAATGGAAATTTTTTTTCCTTCTTTCTTTCTCTCTCTCTCTCTCTCTTACTAATATCGAATTAAGAATTTGATCAACGCGGCGTAAATTTAATTAAATTTTTTTTTTTAATTTAAAAAAAAAAATGAAATAGAAAAAGAGAGAGAAAGAGAGAGATGGAAAATAATGACGTGGCCCTGAAAATAAAACGTGGAAAAAAATTACCATTTGCATTTTATTAAAAAAAGGTTACGTACGAATCGTGGAAATAGAGAAAAGATAGCAACGAGAAAAAAAAAGGCGCGAATACTAAATTACGTTTTGAATTTTTTATTTAAATGTATATCGATGTAATTTTTTTTGTGGGGGGAGAGAGGGGAGGAGGAGGAGGGGGTAAGGGCAAGGGCCTTAAAATATTTTAAAATAATTCGATCCTTTTTTTTTTTCCTTTTTGGTTATTCATAAATTATGAATTTTTCCCTTAAAAAAAAAGGCATTACAGATATTTTCTTTTTTTTTTTTTGAAAACACGCTACGCGTTAGGTTAAATAATAATAATAATAATAATAATAATAATAATAATAATAATGATAATGATAATAAAATATCGATATTTATTAATTTTAGATCAATAAATAACTAAAGAACCCTCCTCCTCCTCCCTTTTTTTTGGTCGCGTGTAAAGAATATTTCTACCTGATGGAATTTTTTTTAAATGCGAAATATATATACAAACAAAATGGTCGTTAATTTTTTCCAACTTTTACTTCCTGTTTTATTTAAGTCTTTGGAATTTTCTAGAAGAAAATAAAAAAAAAAATTAAAAATTATTTAAAGTTATAATTAAAATAAAACAAAAAGAAAAGAAAAGAAAATTTATATATCGTCATATTTTATTAATACGTTACGTACGATTCCACTCTCCCTTCCCTTTTCTTCCCCCTCCTCTTCCTCCCCTCGAAAAAATTATTAATTACGCGAAAAATTACATCATTATCATCATCATCATCATCATTATTATTATTATTACGAATTTTTAACGTTTTCGTGTTAAAAATTTTGAGAGAAAAAAAAATTATATTTATTTTCATTCGTTAATTTTTTTTTTGCTTTTCTTTTTGTTTCAGGTACTGTTTCCGGTTAGAAAATGTCACGGAGAATGATAATAATAATAATATCGAAAAATGAAAAATTTAATTTCGATTTGAGGTAAGTTTAAAAAAATTTTTTTTTTTTTCTTATTTAAATTTTGCTGTTTTTTTTTTTTTTTTTTTTTTAAAGGAAAAAAAGGAAAAATGCAAACTCGAGCAAAAAAAATTTTTTTTTTTTTTTCGTTTTTAAAAGTGTCATTAAGTAAAAATTATTTAAAAAAAAAAAAATTAAAAAAATTAAAAATTCCATGAATAAATTTTTCTTTTAAAAACAAGATGGCTTCGTGTTCAAGTGAGAAAATTAAAAAAAAAAAAAATGCATTGAATGATTTAAACGTGTAATTATTATTACGTCAACAAAATTTTTAATTGTTCGAATGAATTAAAAAAATTTTTTTTTTTTTCTTAACGGTCTTAAGTTATTCTCGTATTCATAGAATAATAAAATGTCGACAAACAGAAAAAAAATTTCCCCGCACTATTTGAATTTTGTCGCAAAAAAACAAAAACAAAACAAAAGACGACGCTTAAAACGACGCCATTTTTTTTCCCTCCCGTTTCGTTTCGTAGGAATATAAAGTACCTTGTTTTCTTTTTTTTTTTCCTGGAAAAACACCACCGAATTAATAATAATAATAAAACGTTGTAGGAATTTTTTATTAATATTTTTTTTTGACTGGAGCAAAAAAAAAAAAGTAAATAAATAATAAATAAATAAATAAATAAATAAATGAATGAAGGAGCGCGTAGCCATTTTGAATAATTTTTTTGTTTATATATTTTTAACCAATCGGAAAAATTTATTTATTTTATTCCTTTCCCCCCCCCCCCGTAAAATGTTGAGGAGATGAAATCAAAAAGGAGAAAGGATGAAAAGGGTGACATTCAAAAGGGGAAAGTAGGGAGGAGGTGGGAGGGGGAAGGGGCGGAAACGAATGAGAAATGAGAAATACAATATTTTCCGTTTGTTCGTTTGTTTGTTCGTCTGTTTGTTTGTTTTAAAGTTGAATGAAAATTTTTTAATTTAATTAATTAAAATCGCTTTTTTTCCTTCTTCTTTCAGATAATTAAAATGTCGATGACCGGAAGTTTAATTTCTTATGAAAATCATAACGATGGTGGTAGTAGTAACAGTAGTGGGAATCGTGGAAAGATAAAACCGAAAGTAACCATCACGCCGACTGGAAAAAATTACATCAATAATAATAATAATAGAGGAAGAAGGAAATCGTTACGTAAAAATACCTGTATGAAACCACACGTGAATTGCCTTTGGTCAGTTTGGTACGGCCTTGTCTTGACAACCTTTCAAGCTTATTTGGCAGCACAATGTGCCAAAAGGTTTTTAGGCTATTCCTCGTTGCCTTGGACCGTTCAACCTCCGCCACGATTAGAATCGAACGCTTATTTAGCTTTTATGTGCGTTTCCGTCGTTGTTTTGCCATTTTTTTTAATTTCCGCCATATTTAAAATAGGAAATTTAGCCAACGACGGTTTTAAATTGGGTAGAAATTTAAGCACTTGCACGGCGGATCCGCCCAGCGTTCTTTTAGGTGAGTTTTTATCATCATTATTATCATTACCTATCGATCGATCGATCAATCGATTATTTTATTAAATTCGATATGATGTGATTTTACAGAAGACAAATCCTTTGGGTAATTTATTAAAAAAAAAAACAAATGTTTCACATACTCACGCGTGTGTCGCTTAGCTTTTCAAAATGGCCGCTTGTGTATTTCCGCTTTTTTTTTTTTATTGTTTGTCGTAGCAGACGATGAGTGACTCAAAAATTTTTTTTTTTTTGTTAAAAGGTTCGAGTGATAATCAGGGAGTTTTTCGTAGTCTTTGGCAACACGGAGGACCGACAGCGCCGTTTTTACACTTGACTTCCGGTTTTTGTCTTCTAATGGCAAAATTAATAATGGAAGCTCGATTAATACACTCAGGGTTTCTTCCAAAAGGTAATCATAATAATAATAATATTTTTTTTCCTCTCTCTCTCTCTTTTTTTTTTATTAAACCCGAATAAAAATACGTTCGATGGAATTTTTTCCTTTTTTCTAGAAATTTTTCGAAAATTCCAATCGGAATTTTTTTATTATCATTATTATTATTTTCTTATCGACTATGGTTTTAATATGTTCGATAAATATTATAATATCTATAAAAATTATTTTCGTTATATTACGTTTGTTGTAATGTTATTATTATTATCGTTGTGAAATACCATTTCCACCATTTTTTTTTTTTCAAAAGTTTGTAGCATTGTTCCCCCCTTCTCCCCATTTTTTTTTTAAGTAACGAAATTTAAATGTTTATTAAATTTACAAGGAAACAAATTTGACCGCGTCAAATAATTTATTATTAAGGGAAAAATAATAATAATAATGGGGGTAATAATAATAATAATGATAATGGTGATAATAATAATGATAATGATGATAATAATGATAATAATAATGATAATGATAATAACTTTTCGTTGCGTAAATTTGGCAGAAATCGTTTTTTAAAACATTATTAATTTGTTTTCCCAAAATGAGAATAAATCAAATGATAAATTTTCAACTTTAAACATACAAAAAGGAATTGTTTGTTCGTTTATTTGTTTGTTTGTTTGTTCGTTTGTTTGTTTATACTTATATATATATATAAATAAATAAATGGAAAGCATTAAATGAAAATTTTCACATTATGTCGGTTGTAAAGTTAATAAAACGCGTTCAAAAATCATCATTATTATTATTATTATTATTGTCTTTAAAATTCTTGCCTTCGTCGTCGTTATTATTATTATTATTATTATTATTATTATTATTATTATTATTATTATTATTATTATTATTATTATTTCTATTACTATTACTACTGCTAGTGTTTGTTTAGCTGTCGAGTCTATTTTACGGTTTAAAACGTTTTTTTTCTTTCATTTTGACTTTTATCTTCACGTGACAGTCGGAAAAACGATTTCTCAAAATTTTATATATATATATTTTCTTCTGTATTGTTATTATTATCATTATTATTATTATGTCATTGTTGAAACGGAAATCGGGTTTTAAATCCTCCATTATTAGTTTTTTTTCTGGGGGAGGGAGAAGGAGGCGGGAGAGGAGGAGTTAAAAAGGATAAAAAACGGAAGTAAAAATATTTCCCAAGGGTGTGTAATTCCCCAGTTGACGATTTTTCTCTCTCTCTCTTTCTCTGTCTCTTTATCTCTCCCTCTCTCTCTTTTTTTTTCTACCAAATTATTTGATAAAATTTGTCGGTTGAAAATTTCGCAGGACATTTTTTTATCGAACGATAATGATTTTAGAGATTTTAATCATCGAAAAAAGTCATAGAGAAAATAAAAATTAAAAAAAAATTTAATTCGAAAATGTGGCGTGTGGCGGCGGGGTAGTGATAGAATCGGTTAAAATAGAGGAAAATTTTTTTACTCTGTGGAAAAAAAAAAGAAAATGGCCGATCTTACGGAAGAACGCATCAATTACGTATTACGCATCGGGTTTCGATCGCGTCCAAGAAAATCGACGTGGCAGAAATCATTAATCATATTTCGGGGTGGGGAGGGGAAGGGTTTCAATATGACGGATCCGTGTTTTGTTTTTTTTTTTTTTTAAATAAAAAAATGTCGGGTACGATTAAATGAAAAAAAAATAAAATTCAGGTGAGGGTAAATAAAATAACGCGATAGAAGGAGAGGGAAGGGGAAGGGAAATTATTCCATTTTATCTGGAACCACGTCATCAATTTTAATTTTTTTTTCTTTTTCACAACAACAACAAGTGTGAAAATTCAATCACGAAAGGTTTTTATTTATTTTAATGTTTGAAAATAAAAAATCTTAGATTTCACAGCAGAAGAAAAAAAAATTTTTTTTTTCTTATTTCTAACAATAAATAAATCAAATAGGAAAAATACAATACGTCAAACGCATTCACAAAATTTTTCATTGATTTAATATAATTTTTTTTTTTTTTCATAACTTTTAATGGAATTATTTCGATGAATTGCAAAATTTCTTGTTTTCTTTTCTTTTTTTCGCCCCTCTCGCCCCTCCCCCTCCCGAGCCTAACCTTCTGAAGAACCTTCTTCCCTTTTTCGCCCCTCATTCAACTCCCCTTTTTTTTTTTTTTTTTTTTTTTTTTTAAAAAAAATTTTCGTATTCGTGTGGGAAAATGGAGATTTGATTAAATCTCAGATTATTATTATTATTATTATTATTACTACTTTTTTTTTACCGTATTGAATTTTTAGCCCGTAAGGGGATTGATTCTAGTTACACGTCGTCGTTATTTTACAAAAAAACCTTCTTCCTCCGTTTCTGTTTAACATTGAAAATTGAATTCTTATCACGTTTTTTATTTATTTCAATTTTTCCTTTTCGATTGATATAATTATTATTATTATTGTTATCGATCGATCGATCGATCTATCGATTCATATCGTATATCGATTTTATTTATTATTATTTGTATTTGTGTACGCAAAAAAAAAATAAATAAAAAAATTCTGGTTTAAATTTTATATGTATGGGAAAAACAAAACAATTTTTTCAATTTTCTTTTTCTTTTTTCTTTTTTTTTTTTATTCGTTGACGTTGGCAAAATTGAAATGGCATCAGCATCTGTGTTGAAATACACCGCAAACCTTTTCTTATGATTGAAGCCCCCCCCCCCTTTTTTTTCCTTCTCTCCATTTTGTTTTTCAAAATAGAAAGAGTGAGTGAGATGGAATGACTAAGGAAAAAAGTAGGAAGGAAGTAGTAAAGATAGAACAAACAATCGAACGTACAAACGAACGAACAAACAAACAAACGATTTTCTTTCGCATTTAAAAAAAAAAAAAAAAAAAAGGCTTCAATTTTGTGCTCAAACAACAACAACAGCAGATAAAATTTTTTTTTCTCTCTCTCGTTCCTTTTTAATTTAATTTTCCTTTTTTTTCTTTCCTTTTTCTTCCTTTTTTTCCTTTTTTCGTTTCCTTCAAATAAATATTTGATTGTCTTTTATTCGAATTAAAACAAAAAAGAAAAAAAAATGTTTTTTAAACGACGGGTGTGATAAATTTCTTTTTTTTTTTATTACCGAATCATTATCATTATTATTTTATTCAAAATGGTGGAAATGACGACAACGACGACGAAAAGTGTAAACAAATAATGACGGTTGCATAAGAAGATTTTAACAAAAAGACTCCCACGTGACGTACAATAAATAATTACCTAAAAAAAAAACAATATGGCGGACTCGATCTCATGTTTACATCGGATCACCCCCTTCTATCATTAATTATTTATTTAATTCGTTATAAAAACTTTCGACGTGTGTATAAAAACACTTGTTTGAATTTAACAAAACGTTTAAAATTAAATAATAATAATAATAAACGACAAACAACAAACAATTATTATTATTATTATTATTACTCATTCGAAAATAAATTAAGTTAGTTCCGTGTACTTGCGGAGCGTCATGAGTGTGTGTGCGTGTCAATGATGCGGAATATGTGAAATGAAGTGTAAATTATATAATTTAAAAATGGCGGATATATTTTTTTGCGGTAGTTTGAACAAAATAATTTTTCATTTTCAATAATTTTTTCATTCGATCGAGTCGTCGTCGTCGTCACGTTTGATGGACGACAAATTTTGTTGTTAAAAAACGATATCGTTTTACATGGCAATTATTAAACGCACACACGTATTCCGAACGCCATATTAGTTTTATTAAACAGATGTTTTACCGAAACTCTCTCACTCTCTCTCTCCTCTCTTTCTCTCCCTTTCTCTCTCTCTCTCTCTCTCTCTCTCTCTTTCATTGCATCTCTTTGTTTTGCCTTTGTATCGTTTTATTACGATTTTAATTGCGTTTTAAAATATTATCACAACAAAGGTATATTTGTCGGACGTTTAAAAAAAAAAAAATGGAGATTGGGACGGGGAAAAATGTCGTTAATACGTATAAAATGAATTTTTATTTATTTATTTATAAGTCGGATTTTATAATAAATCCGTCGCAAACCTTTTCGTTTTTATTATTATTATTATTAATAACTTAATAATAACGAGGAGAATATTTAAAGAAGGAGGAGAACAAGACGATAAAATCGGATGATGACCCACCCTTAAAGAAAAATATTTTAAGAAAATTGATGAAAATGAGAAGAAAATAATTTTTTTTTAACATTCAGATTTCATATGGAAAACGGATTTAGATTTTATGGGTGCTCATAGAGATCGTCTCGTTGTATTGAGTTTTATGACTCCACCGCCTTCTTTACCAAACTCAACTTATTTACCGACGGCTCGTCCGTTACAAATGAATTCGATCGATGATACCGATGATTTAAATTCTCCATCAATCAACAAAGATTTGAAAGATATGATCGTTTCATCTTTCGGAGATAATACCGGTAAGTTTTCTTTAGAGATTTAACCAGAATTTTAGTTTTTTTTTTTTTTTGAGCTTTAAAAACGGTTCAACGGTTTTTGTTAGAAAAATAAATCTTTTACTGGATTATAAGTACTTATCATTTGACGCACTATTGAACCTAAACGGTTTTCTCTCTCTCTCTCTATCTCTCTCTTTATTTTACCCTCGTTATTTGTTTATTTTTCAAATTTTTGGTCTGTTTAATTTGATTTTATTAACTTTTAGATCATTTCGTGTGTATGTTAAATTTTAATATCGTTTAACGGATTTATTATTATTATTATTATTATTATTATTACGTGATTAATTTCGTATAATTTTTATTTTATTTTATCAAAATTTTTTTAAATATTATTACAGATTGAAATTTTTCCCGAGATTTTCTTTTTCTTTAACGTAAAAAAAAATTTAAATCTATACGGAAACGTGTTCGATTTAAATGATAACGGTTATCATTAAAACTTTTTGGCACCGCTCGTTATTCGCGTTTTATTATTTTTTAAATTTGTGAAAGCGCGACAAGTGCGACAAGTGCGCGCTCTATCATTAATTTTTTGAATTTGTTTTATTTATTTACTCTATGAAACGCGTACTAAATTACATTCGTTCGTTACTTTCGTCGCGGGAAGGGGAATTTATATCAAATCATTTACGCATAGGTAATGAATAATTTTTTAAAAATTATTTACACTTTTCGAAACGTAAACCGCCATTGTGTCAATTTAAATAATAATAATAATTCACAAAAGGGGGGAAAAAAATAACACGTGATCGTTATAATAAATAAAGTTTGTTTGTGCGTGTGCGTGTGTTTGTGTTTGTTTTTTTTCCCGCTTTTTCGAATCTTTTGTCCAACTTGAATTTTTTTTTGTGGTTGTTGACGTCATTTCCCCCAGTTTTTTTTTTGTTTTCCACCAACAAACAAACAAACAAAAAAAAAAAATTAAAATAATTTTTTTCCCCTCCTCTTCTTCGTCATATTTTCTCAAATGGTTTTTACTGCTGCTACTGCTTTTCTTTGCATTTTATTTTATTCCCCACTTCCCCCTTCTCTCCTTCCACTCATCTTCTTTTCTACCCTACAATTCTCACACTCTTTTTCTTTTATTTTAACATAGTAAAAAAAAAAAAAAATGAAGGAAGTAAAAAAAGGAATGAAAAAAAAAATGTCTTGAAAATCAGAATAGCAAGAAATACAGTACTATTCGGGTCTCTTATCGTTTTTTCTTTCCCCTCTCCTTTTTCTTCCTTCGCCACGTCTACCAACTTTATTATTTTTTCCACCACCACCACCACCCTTCCCGTTCTCTTTCCCGGCCTTTAACTTATTAATAATGGATGTGCTTCAAGTTGAATTATTCAAGGAAAAGTTTCCCTTTTCTACTTTTTTTTTTTTTTTTTTCCTTTCAAAATGCCCTCGTCGTTCGTTATGTCGTATAAATAATACCAGACCGGGAGTTTTTATTAATCCATGTTTTGGCATGTTAAAAAATGTTGTCGTGAATTTTTTTTTTTTGTAAAGTTTCCCCCCCCCTTCTTCTTCTTTTCCTCCTCCAACCGCTAACTTAATTTAAAAAAAAAAAAAAAAAAATTTTTTTTTTTTTTTTTTACATCACCGCCACCGCCTACTTATACTACTTAAACCCACTTAACTTATCACACTTAATTTAACTCAGGATTATTCAAAACAAAACGTGGTTGATTTTAGCAGACGATTTTAATATCTTCTGACACGACGCTCTGACGTCATAAATTACTAATAACACAATAATAATTTTTAAATATATTATTGTCAATTGTTTTTTTAGCTTTTGTAATGACGACGACGACGACGACGACGATGACAATAATTATGATGATGATGATGATGATGATAACGTTTATTATTTGTTTTTTAGTTTTAGGAACGATTTCATTGGAATTTATAAATTACGGTTTAGCACTTTTAGTATATGCCGTTCGTTATCCATCCGTGTTCTGGAACACGAACAAATGGTTCGGTACTCTTTTCTCATTTCAACTCATTGGAAACATGTTACAAAATCTTTTATCATTTTCCGGAATGTCCATTCTTTATAAAATACAAGTAAGTTTTTTTTCTATAGCGTAGCCGACGGATTTCTCTATATTAAAAATCATTATTATTAATTTCAAGATGGTCGGAATACACGAAACGTTGCCATTTTTGAAAAAAACAACAGAGTCGCCATTTCTTCTAGACGGTTATTTCACTCTCGGTTTATTCACTCTCTCATCACTTTTGGTCCTTTCATCCAGTCTCGTCTTATACTTATACGGTTACGGAAGGTAATAATAATAATAATAATAATAATAATAATATTACTTCTCTTCTTCTCTGGTTTTTTGAAATTTAATTAACGAATTTCAGGTTCAACGCATTTTTAAATACGGAAAGAGAGAGAAAGGTTATAGTTTTTAGAGAAAGGAAAAGTAGCGGTTGGGGTTATTTCACTCATTGTGCAGCTTTGTCAGTTTTAATTGCTTTAGGGGTTTGTCATGCCCCCCTACTTCACGATTACACGGTCGTGTACAGGAGCAGTTTGGACGGTACGATATTAGCATGCGTTATAGCCGCCATATTGCATCTTTTCCTATGGGTAAGCACATGATGATAAATTACATACCCGCAACATTTTCGTGGCGACGCCGTTAAAACATGAACGTTTCCGTTTCCGCAGGTATTAACGTGGTTAATATTGACAATTAAACAAAATTGGATTTTCCAATTGAGAGTCACTGTGGGAAGAGCAGCCGTACGTTCGGCGAGATCCGTTAAACTCGTAACGGATGTGGATTTGATATCGTCGACAAATCCTGGGGATGAAATTACGTCACCATTGTTGGTCGTCGGGGGTGGGAGAACGTTTACCGTTTCCGAATCATCACCTAAGAAAACAATCATAAACGCCATTAAAAAATCCGCCATCGAAAGAAAAGCTAAATTGAACGCTCAAGGTTAGTTCAAATGATGAATTTAACGCGAGGATTTTTGTTTTTTTTTTTTAATAAAAACGATTTCATTTTTTTATTAATGTGTCTCCGTGTAGGAAATCAAGATGGCGGAGATGACGATACTGAAATTTATTGGTTGAGACCGAAACCTCGTTCTCCAAGATGTTCTCCATCAGATTCTGATAGAATGAATTGGTTCAGTAAAAAATTAAATTCTAGTCAAAAGCATAAAGTTACATTCGACGACACGATCATGAGGTTGAACATAATTATTATTATTATTATAACGAAACTATTCGTTTCTCAGAAATAATAATAATAATAATGTTTTTTTTTTTTAGGGGATCTTTGGGGGATTGCAAAGATAGGATGAAAAATCGATTGGATAATACGAACGGTGGAATCATATGCGAAGACGATGGCGATTATGCAACATTGAGAGTCGGTCCATCGAATATGAAAATAAGGGCGGATGATAACATTTCGGAGGATAACAAGGTTCGTAATAAAGGTTCTGACGTACCATAAAAATTCTAACGCGCATGCCTGGATAAAACGTGTCAAAGTTCGCGGAAATGCAATAATAATAATAATAATAATGGGTCATTGTACTAAAATTTAACGTGAAAACTTAATTGAGCAGTTGCTGGAACACGTACTTCGAGATGATAACGTGACATTTGCAAGGAGTAGAGAATTGCAACCGGATTACGAAGATCCCAGCCCGTTGTTAACGCCTGAGCCTAACGAATTACCTCTGCCCCCACCACCACCACCGGATCTTAATCAATCGGCAACCATAACTGTACATAATAATAATAATAACAATAACAATATTAATAACATTAACATTAACAATAATAGTAATAATAATAATTTAATCGATAAGGTACATATAATTTTTTTTAAAAGTAGATTTGATTGATTGATTGATTGAGTTTTTAATAAAAGATTTCGTTTTGTTTTTAGACTGCCAGTATTACTCCTAAATGTTTAAGACGAGCGGATTCGGGTATGCCACACGAAGAACTGACACCTCGTTCGAGTTCGGTATCGTCGGGATCACAATCAGGGTCTGGCGGATCACCTCCGGGCGTTCAAAATAGCGAATCATCGAGCGGCGTACATTCGAACGCAAGTTCGAGAAGGGCGACGAGCGTGGACGATTTGACGGCACATCAAGAACCCAGACAAGTCCAATGGAAAAGTTGTTCATTGCAAAGAAACATATTACCACCGAACGCTCCTGGTTCTCAAGCCATGTACAATTTCGGTCCGAATCCGACGGAACAGGTAAAACAATATGGAAGGTTTATAAAAAAATTGAATTCGTTTATTAATAATGACGATAAACAGGTCGTTCAACCGCCGTCGGTCACATCAAGTGTCGTACCAGCCGTGATATTAGAAAATCCAGAAGACACGGTCGTTATACGTAGGAAAAACACGAGACCTTTAACGGCAGATTTATCGAGGCCACCGGAATTGAAAGAAGAACCTTTCGGAAGATCGACGAACATGAGAATGACGTCATTCGTAACGGACGAAGGAGGTTCGGCGACACTTCCTCATTTTCCCACCCAAGTACCTCCTCCACCTGTGATTTATCCGTGCAATACAATGCCTTTACCCTGTCCTCCGGCTCCACCCGTAATACCCGTACAACCCATGATGAATTTTCCGAGGCCTCACACTACCATACCCATACATCACAACGGAGTGAGATTATTTCCATCTCCCTACGGTAAAAAACTTCAATACACGGGAATTCCGAGACTTCCTAACATGCACAATAGAGATTCGGCAAATTTTTCAATGGCGTCAAGCGGCGGGGATTCCGATTCCCAGCACAATACCTGAATAAAAAAAATCAGAGATGATAATAATAATAATAATAATAATTTTGTATTATATTAAGTGTCGTAAAAAATAGCTTGAATTATTATTAAATGTCGCAAAAAAAAAAATTATCGATTAATTTAATTTTTATAATCTCGCAATTCAATTTTTTTTTTTTTTTTTTTAATGAGATATCGAACAAAAAACCGGAAAAGGAAATTAAAATTTTTTATATTATTATATTTATAATAATAATAAACGGTGATTATTATCGATTCGTTTTATACGTTAGTCATTTTTACAAATCGTAGATAGATAAATATATATATATATATAATTTTTATCGTGTGATGATGATGATGATGATGATAATTGTAACGGGGTCAAAGGTCGCGATTGTAAAGGAAAAAATTTTTTTATATAATATATATATATATATATATATATATATATATATAATTATAACATAATATAAAACATTTTTATTATTATAATTACAATCGAATTTTATTTAGTTAAAATCTTTTATTATGACGTCATGTTCTCCGTCGAACATGGCGTGTGTGTGTACAAAAATATACACTATAACGAATTCTTTCTTTATTCTCCTATAAATTAATTATTATTATTATTATTTTACTTTTTCTTTTTTAATCATATTTTGATTATATTTTTTATATTCATCCGAATTCAATATTTGTTCAACGTATTTAAGTATGTTTTCTCTATTTTTATACTGTTTGACTCTTTCAATCATGTCATCCAATTCTTTTCCACCTGATAAAAAAGCATCCATGTTGTAAAGGGAATAATTTATTCTGTGATCAGTTATTCTATTCTGATTGAAATTATATGTTCTTATTTTATCAGAATAATCATTGTTACCAGTTTGATCTTTGAGAGTTGCTTTTTTACTACTGTTTATTTTATCCTCGTACATGTTCAACAATGTCGATTGTAATTTTTTAAAAGCTTTTATTTTATTCTCATATTGATATCTCGATTCTTGCGATTCGATTATCAAACCTGTTTCGATAATAAAATGTGATGTATGTGAGAATGATAATTTAAAATGAGAAATTTTGTTTTTTTTTTTTTTTTTAAAAAAAAAAACTTACCTGTGGGAATGTGTTTTATTCTCACTCTGGTTTCAACTTTATTTACATTTTGACCACCAGGTCCACCTGATCTTAATGTTTCAATTATTATATCTTTGGGATTGATAATTATTTCATTGTTTAACGATTTTTGAAAAATGTTTAAACTGCATGTACTAGTATGCGTCCTACCAAATTTTTCAGTCTCTGGAACTCTTTGCACTCTGTGTACTCCTGCCTCACATATTAATGAATTGTAAATTGTATTTCCCTGTAATGTTAGGTGACCAACTTTTGTATCCTGTTTAATTTCAGCACGAATGCAATTCCAATTTTTATAAATAATATAATTAACATACATATTAAAGAGTTCTTCGGCAAAATATTTTGCTTCTTCTCCACCCACAGCTGGGAATATATGAATTTCAATTTGACTTTCTTCTCCTCCATCGAAATTATGTGGTAAAATTTTTTCTATTATTTCATTTTTAATTATTTTTATTTTATTATAAAAATTATTTTTTTCACATTCTATTAATTTTTCCATTTCTTTATCACCTTCCGAATTAACAGTGTTCAAGGCTAAAATTTCACATTCTATTTCTTTTTTTTTATCTATTGAATGTCTTATTTCTTCTATATATTTTTTTTCTAAAAAATTATCCGAAAAATTTACATGATCGCTTTCAATAAAACTTATGTATTTTTTCATTGATTCATTATCGTAAAGATCGGATAAATCTTGTGAATTGCTACTGTGTCTAATTATATTTTTCTTATAATTTAACTTACATTTAAAAATGTAATTATGAGATTCGTTAATTAATTGAAATCTGGATTTTGTTGCGGCTCGAAAACATTTACAAAAAATATACGGTAAACAAGTCATTGGTAAGTAATTACATGTATTATTTCCTATGTTTCAAAAAGTAAATATTATGTAGCAGACGAAATTTATTTTTAAGTTGGCGACGAGAGTAATGATTAAGAAATGAAAACTGTTTTTTATTTCGACAAGGCTGTGAGAATGGGAAAGCTTTGGGTAATGAGAATTAAAGATGTGTTTTGTTGATTGTGTAATTTTTATTTTAACAAATATCGATTCGTTATAATTATTTCAGTTTTTTAAAATGGATTGCTTACAGTTTAAATGATTTTGGTTCAGTTAAATGCATTTAAATTCAGTAAATAAATAAATAAACAAATTTATTATTTAAAATTTGAATGTTAAATAAGTAAAAATTATAACTCAGGTATGCTTTATATTTTGATTTTTTTAAATTTTAAAATATTAATTTTATTTTTTTTTTAAAGAAATAAATATCACATTTAAATTTATTTATTTATAAATATACTCTACAAATATTTTTGCGTTTATTTGAGTAATTACTTTATCGAATATTTAAATTTTTACAACAAAAGTTTTTCTCATTTACCGAAACAATTTTTTTTTTTTTTTAATTCAAATATACATACAATTTTAATTTTCTAATTTAATAAATTTAGTTTATTAATCAGATTTTTAACTTTAAATTTATTAAAAATAGAAATTTTGGATCAAACTCTGTGTGTGTGTGCGTGTGTAAAACAGGTGTATAAAAAAAATTTAAAAGATATTCTTGTAAATTATAAATTTTGTTTTTGATTTTAATTGATATAAATAAATAAATATTAAATTTTATTTTGTCATCAATTAAATTAATTATTAAACAATAAATTTTGATATGATTTACATTAGCCATTAGAAATTTATTACAAGTTTTTTTATAAATTTAAATGTGACATTCGGTTTTATGACTTGGACTGGATTTTTGATTTCTTTTAACTTCCTGTTATAAATATATTTATTAAAACATTTTTTTTTTTTATATATAATAATTTTACATATTTGTTCTTCTTTCCTATCTCTCATTGTTTTAAAATTTAAAATTTAACTCATGGTCAATAATCATTCTCGTTGGAATCTACAAACATTTATTTTAAATCGAAGGTCAAATAAGTTTGTTTTATATTTAGCACTTTGAAAGAATTACCAATTATTACTTGTAAAATTATTTATTACATACTTTTTCCAATGAACAGAATAAATTTTATGTAGTGTTATGTAAATGCATCTAACAAAAAATTTAATATTATTATTATTGTAAATATTTTTTTGTTCGCAGTAAAATGTCAGTTCATTATAAATTCAAATCGGCTTTAGAATATGACACTGTTACTTTCGATGGATTACATATCTCTGTGAAAGATTTAAAAAAAGCAATCTTGCAACAGAAAAAAATTGGCAAAACTTCAGATTTTGATTTACAAGTAACAAATGCTCAAACAAAGGAAACATATTCAGATGAGAATGTTTTGATACCTAAAAATGCATCTCTCATTATTGCAAGAGTACCACTTACTCAGCAACAAAAAAAACAATGGGAAAAAGAAAAATTAATTGCCAATAGTAAAGTTGGAGACACAAATGAACAAAACAGTCTCGGTCAAGTCGATATATCAAGTTTAGATTTGTCGGAAGAAGAGAAAATCAAAACGATGATTTCTCAATCGACAAGTGATTATGATCCATCTAAGTAAGTTTTGTTTTTTTTTTTAATGTTTTCTAATAATGTTAATGTTTTTTTATAATGTTTTAATGTAAATGTTATCCTCCATTTTGTGTTTCTGACCTTTTTTGTTTTTTTGTTTTTTTAAGTTATGTTAAAGTTAGAGGTGGAAATCAAGTTGGAACAGTACCTGCTTCATATATATGTTTCAAATGTCATCAGCATGGTCATTGGATTAAAGACTGTCCCTCTTCTGTAAGTTTTAATAATGATAATGAGTAAATTTATATTGTATTATTATAAAAATAAAAAATTTGATGTCGATATTAACAATTTTAGATTGATAGTTCAAATATGGGTATGACGGACACAATAAAAAAAAGTACAGGAATACCGAGAAGTTTTATGATACAAGTGGAAGGTCCTCAGGTACCAGGAGCAAGAATGACTCCCTCGGGGATTTATGCCGTTCCAGCTATAGATCAGTATGGTTTCTTTTTTTTTAATAATTTTTTCCCCCTTTTTAAACCCGTTGCGATATGTAATTAATTCAACTCTAATACTAATCCATTTCAGCGAGGTGTACAAAGAAAAAAAAATAGAAAAGCCGCCTTTTTTAATTGAAAAAGAAAAACCAGCTCCGGCGACGACAATTCCAGAAGATTTAATATGCGGGATTTGTAAGGATTTATTACAGGATGCCGTAATGATTCCTTGCTGTGGTATTTCATTTTGTGATGAATGTAAGGAATTAAATCATTATTATTATTACTATTATGTAAGGAAAATTTTCCGGTTGTTGTTTATGAAATTTTTTATTTCAGGCATTCGCAACGTTTTAGTTGATTCTGATGAATCCGAGTGTCCGGATTGTAATGAAAAAAACGTTTCGCCCGACACGATGATTCCAAATCGTTTTCTTCGTAATTCTGTAAATACTTTTAAAAATAAGACTGGATATGTTAAATCGAAACCGCAATTGATTCAACAGAGGCCTCCGTCGCCTCCCAGGCCATCTCTTCCCGATTTCGTTCCACCACCGGGTAATTAATAAATTTATTTCCGTTGGCCATCGTATTATTTTACTTTTGTTCTGGTCGTGAAATGTCTTTAAAATACTTAAAAATAAAATTGTAATGTTTACAGACTATGTAGATTCGACGGCGACAAAAGATACTCCTCAACAGGCTTCTGCCAAAGCAGAACCAAGTCCGGTATATCAAAGCTCGCCTGCTTCTGCATTACAAATACACCATTCTCCATTTCAAAATCAAACCACTCCCGTTTACTCAGAAAAATCTCCGTACGGTGATAATTCGAATTCATCCCATCCGGAGGCGGTGCCCGAGGTGACACCCAGTTACACTCAATATCCTCCTCCCCCTTACAGTTCAAATCAATATCAGAAAGGTCCTCAAACGACCGGATACCAAAGACCGGATCACTTCGGACGTGGTTCTTATCACGGTTACAGACATTCTGGACCCGGTTCGAATCCTTATCATTATCAAAATATGAATCGTCCGAATTTGAATTCAATCACCCGTATTCCAGACAATAATTCTGGTTTCCCCACGGCAAAACCCATCCGATACCAACGGAACAATACAAATTTCGAACATCAACATAAGATTTGGGATGGAAGAGGTACCGACGACATTGTTGTTTCCTTTTGTATCCTTTAATCTGTTTAAATCATTTTTGAAATCCTTGTTTTTTTTTTTTTTTTTTAGAGCCTCTGCGTGAGGATATTAACAACATGATCATCAAAATAGATGAGCGTAAAGATGATGTTAAAATGGAGTCCCAAATTCCGTTAGATGCCACGATGTTAGATAATAATAATAAAATTAAAGTTAGTAGGGAAAACAATTTTTTTTTTTTTAAATAAAATATGGAAAATTTGTTTTAATGAAAAATTTTGTTTGTTTTTATTATTAGCATGAAAATTCTCACGGACAAATGGAAAAAGACGTTAGCAAAATAGAAAAATTAAAAAAAGCTGGAATCGACATTGACGATGTGAGTTCGGTGTCGAGTAATTCATCGGAAGAACCTCCTCCGCCTGGTACGTTCTTTTTTATTATTATTATTATTATTATTATTTATTTTAATTTTCGGTACGTTTATATAAATTTTTTTCTTTGTTGTCATGTTTTACTTTTTTAACACTTTGTGATTTATTTGTAAGGAAAAATTTTTTTAATGTTAAAAAAAAAAAAAAAAAAAAAATAAATAATTTGACTAATTTTTTGTTTTAGTAGAAAATCGTCGACCAAATGAAGGACTACCTGATCCTTCCCAAGGTCCCTCTTATGCTATTCCTTCTCTATTTTCAGGCCAACATCCTGTTATTCTTCCTCCTCCTAATTCCGAACCTTATCCCCCTCCTCGCCCAAGCGATGGTTTTATGCACAGGTAATTACAAATAATAATAATAATAATTATTATTTACACTTTTGAAAATGTGAATAAAAAAAAATTAATAAATTTTAATTTGTTATTTCCTGTAGTGAGCCTGTGGAAGAAAGATCGGGTACTCCTACGGTTGATGAAAGGTTAGAAGTTCCTCCCATTCGGCCTCCATACGATCCTTACAGGCCGATGAATTATATGAATCCGGGATACGATCAACATTTCGGTATGGTCCATCCTCCGCCGATGACGTAAGTGATTATCAAACACAATCGAATCATTATTATTATTTGAATTAACCTTTTATTAATTAAAATTAACGCTTGTAATTCTTTGTAGGTACGATCCGAACATGATATACGATAGAGGTTACAGAGGAATGCCTAGAGGTCCCAGGATGCATAGAGGAAGGTTTACGATGAGACAACCGCCACCTCCGGGCAGCAGGCCTATTAGTCCACCGAGAAACGAGTAAGGAAAAAATAAATCCAGGTGAAATTGCACGAAATCATTTTTTATGTATTTAATTTGTGTGTATGTCTTGTGCAGGGAAGAAGCATTTTTAGCTTTTCAAAGAATGTTGAAAGAAAAGGAGGAACGGGACAAACGTAAAAATGAAAAATTAAAATCTAGGAGATCTACGTCTCGATCGAGATCTCGATCAGCCGCACGATCCAGACGATCATTTTCGGGAGCCAGATCCAGGTACGAATTCTGAAAGAAAAATCTGGAATCTAAAGGGAAGAGCGCGGTACAAATCAAATTAAAATAATTCGTTTGTTCAAATTTTTTTAGATCTAGAACACGTTCGAGAACGCCACCGCGGCGATCTCGTTCGCGATCGAAAAAGAGATCTCGTACGAGATCTCGATCGTTTGTGATAAGTCGATCTCGTTCGAGATCTTATTCTAGGTCTCCTTTACACGAAAGAAATTATTCACCTAGGAAATATTATTCGCCGCATAGGTCGCCATTAAGGTAATAAAAAAAAATATCAATTTTTTTTTTTATTATGGAGATTAAGAAGGGGAAGGAAATGAGAAGAAAAACCTGATGTTTTTTTTTTATAGATGCGAGAGGTACGAAAATACCGGTTACGAGCCCTGGAATCAGGATCACAGGGAATATCGTCGTGGAAGGTACAGAGGAAGAGGGGGGAGAGGACGATTTTATAAAAATTCACCTCCCCGCGGACACGATCATCATCATCAATCTTATAACAGGTACTTGTTTTTTCCATTTATTTATTATTGGTTGGAAAGATTTTTTTGTTCGCTCGTACCCGCGACCGTATCAACCGTTAAAATTCGAATAGGAATCGGTTGAGTTTAAATCGCGTTCGTGATTTATTATTATTATTATTATTGTTGTCGTTGTTGTTGTTGTTTTCAACTACTATTATTATTATTTATTAAATATTGTATTATCATCATTGTTATTGTCATAAGAAATGTTTATGGCAAAAAAAAAAAAAAAGTGAGTGTTTTTTTTTTTTTTTTTTTTAATGATAATGTTTAAAACAAATTTGTTTGGTTTTGATGCCGCCTAACAATTTGTAAATTAATTATAAGTTAGAATTTTTATACATAATAATAATAATAATAATAATAATTTTTATTATTTTTAAATGATTATGTAAAACTTTTGGCAAATTTGGAATTTTTTTTATTTTTTTTTATTTTTATATAAATTTGATTTAAACTCTTTGAAATGTTTAAAAAAAATTTAATTTAAGGGGGAGAGAGAGAGAGGGAGGGATAGAAAAAGAGGAAACAAAAGTGAGAGGGGGGAGGGGAAAAAATCATAAAAAAAAGAAAATTCCAATTTGCCAAATTTTATTAATGTTATAATTATAATTGGAACGTGTGTAATCCAAATAATGTAATTCATATTATTATTATTATTATTATTAATTTGTGTGTCGTAAAATATTATTATTATTATTATTATTATTATTTGTATCGAATGTGGTAATGATAAAAAGGTTATGAGTGCAAAAAAAAAAAAAAAAATTTTTTTATAAATAAACATTTTAAGAAAAAAAAGAAAACGTGAGAAGAAAAGAAAAAAAGTTTTTCTTTCTTTTTTTAAACGGAAAAGTGTCGTTACACTATTATTATTATCATTATCATTATTATTATTATTATTAATGAAATTCGTTCGAAATGAGGTTTTTACCTTGGAAATCACATACATATTGAAGTTGATGTTGTTTTTTTATTGTTCTTGTTGTGAATTTGTTAATAATTTAAATTTTTTAAATATTATTATTATTATTACTATTATTACTATTATTATTATTATTATTGTTACTATTATTATTATTCGATCGATAATTTTACATATTTTTTTTGGTTGTTGTTGTTACTGTTATAACCGGAAAAAAATTATGATGATGTACATGTGAGAAAAAATTAATTTATTTATTTTTTATTATTATTATTATGAAGTTGTACTTTTTTTTTATTGTAAATTGTAAAAAAATAGCAAATGTAAATAGAGATAAAATGAAGATGTGTGGTTTTGAAGAAGAAGAAGAAAGAAACAAACAAATTCAAGGAGAAAAAAAAAAAAAATTTATTATTTGACGAAGACATAATCATCATCATCATCATATTGAGAAGAAAATCATAATTGCTCGTCATTATGTGGCACATTTCAGGTATTTCAGTTCAGTTTAAGTACCTCTCCTAATTGTCAAAAACAAAAAAACCCGAATATTTATCATTTGAAATAAAATAATTAAAATATAAAAGTTGAAATTTATATAGAAAGGTAGTAGAACTAGGGATGCGGACGCAATGATTGATTGATTGATTGATTGATTGGATATAATAAACCGTAAGTTAAACATGCGTTAGATAAAGAAAAAAAAAAAGAGTTTTCATTTTGTTTTACAATCGATGACTTCGTACCAAACAAATAGGTAATGTTTATCATATATATGAAAGGAGAAGAAGAAGAAGAAAAAATTTTCTTTGTCGTTAAGTATGTGCACTTCCGTTTTGACAAATTAGCCGTCTGGCGTTTGTTAGCCTGCCGGTAGAAAAGAAAAACAAACAAAAAGCTAAAAAAAAAAATTAATTTTATTTGTTATATTAAAATTTTTAATTATGATATACGTTTGTTATATTTTTCATAGATATCGGGATGAGAATTACATGTCAACGTCACCGAGACACTACAGATCACCCAGTCGTTACTACGATCAACGATTTTCGCCAAGATGTAGCGATTATACAAAGTAAAAAAAAAAAAAAAAAAAAAATTTTGATTTGTTTGTTTGTTTGTTTGTTTGTTGGTAATTTCCCCCTTATGTAAAAATAACACTCTCGTTTGTTTGTTTGTTTGTTAAAAGGGATTTGCGGGAAAGGGATTACAGAGGAAGTTACGACAGAGAAACGGATGGAAATATTCGAGATAGAAATATAAGGAGGTCTCATTCAAATTCTCTCATCAGGTGAAATTTATTTTAAAAACTAACGTGAAAATTTTATTTTTGAAAAAAAAAAAAATAAAGTTTTTGTTTTCTTTTAGAAATCCTTACGATATCGACAGAGAGAGAGATAGACAACGAGATAGAGAGAGGGATAGAGATAGGGATAGAGAGAGGGATAGGGAAAGGGATAGGGATAGAGAAAGGGAAAGAGATAACGAATACAGACATAGAAGTAGGAGTAGGAGGTCGAGGTCACGAAGATACTCTTTGACGAGAAGAGGAGGTTCTTTGGATAGAAACGAAAAGAATAAGGAAAAAACTCCCGAGAGGAGAAAAGACTGGGATAGGGAAAAAAGGCACAGAAGCAGGTTAAACAAAATTTTTAGAAATTTAATTTTTTTTTCGGTTAAAACGTGATGGACGATTTTATTTATGCGTACATTTTTTTTTTTTTTTTTTTGTTCATTCGACCAGAAGTTTCGACGGTGAGAAAGATAAACAAAAATACGGTAAAGATAGGGGTAGGAGCAAAGACTACGATAGAGATGAAAAAAGACACGAGAGAAGTCGGAGTAAGAGTAAGGAAAAAGTCAGACAAGAAAAAGAGAGGAGGAGTCAAAGTAAAGATGGGAAAAAAATTAGTCCGGTTAATGAGAAGTCAAAGGTCAACGAAGTGGATGTGAGGAAAAGGTCGACGAGCAGTCGTAGGAGTTTGAGCAAGGGAAAAGAAGAAAATCGTAACGAATCCGGAGAGAGTAAAGATTCGAGAGAGAAAAGTAAAAAAAATTCGGAAAGTTTCGACAAAGATAAATTTAACATAAAATCCAAAGATGAAGCGTTAGAAAATCAAAACGATGAAAAGGTCAAAGGTTCGACACCTTCGCACAGCCCAAAGGTAAAATCTTTAAGAAAAAAAAAATGGCGGAGTTTTTAAAATTTGACGCGGTTGCTTCTAATAATATTGTTTTGTGTTTCTTTTTTTTTTTTTTTGACTATGTCAGGTAGGGGATAAGGAAGAAGAAGATAAAAAAGATAAGAAGAAGGAAAAGGAAAAGAAAAAGAAGAAAAAAGAAAAAGAAACGGAAGAAGAGAGAGCGGCTAGAAAAAAGAAAAAGAAAGAAAAAAAAGAGGAGAAAAAAAGAAAGCAGGAATTGAAATTGACTTCGGATTCGAAGGATAAAGACCAGGAAGAGGAAAAAAAAATTCTGGATAAAAACGTGAAAGAAAAAGTAAAAGAAAGAAAAAAAAAAATTTTTTATTGTTTTATTATTTAAAAAAAAAAAAAAAAAAAAATTGATTTTTTTTTTTTCATTCGTTTCCAGAAACCTGTGGAAACTCCGGTTAATGCGAGCGTTCCCGATAATTTCGTATCGAGTTTTAAAGCTCTGCCACCCGAAGAACTCGAAGTCAAATCTAATCCCACGACGAGAAATTTTATTTTTAATAGAAACGATCACACCGGTAAACGGAAATGGATTCCTTTTTTTTGCGTTTAAAACGTGTAAGGAAAAATCGTTGAAAGTCGTTTTTATTCATTTTTTCAGACGTTGGTAAAAACGTGAGCGCGACTAATGAAGGACACTCAACAAAATCCAACGAATCATCCAATCAGAAAGAAGCGAGCACGGCATCAACAACAACAACAACAGCAGCAGCAACGACAACGACAACAACAACAATAACAACAGCACCAACAACCACGTCGGAAAATTACGATAACATTAATAAAAAAATTAGTAGTAACGTTCCGGAGGGTTTAGAAGGTGAAAAAAAAAGAAAATCCCCGCCTCCCGCCCCCTCGAGTATTATTATTATTTTCAAATAATTTAAATAAAATTTTTAGAAAACGAAAACGAAATAAGTTTAGAAGATGTCAACGTCGAAATGCAATTACACGAGTACGGTGGCCTTCTAGAAGAATCCGGTGATAATAATAAAAAGGGAATACTTGCTTCCGTACCTGAAATATCCAAATGGGAATTGGATGATAATCAGGGTGGAGACAATCAGTCTAAATCGAGCACGCAAGAAACGAAATCCCCGGAATTTCCGGCCAAAGTAACACGGGAAGTCATAAAAAGAGCGGAAAATGCAATTTTTAAAAAAGCCGTTAACGCCATTCGAGAACCTTCGAAAAAAAATTTCGGTTAGTGAAGAAAATGAGAAAGAAAATCCCATAATTTTTTATTTTATTTTAATTTTTTTTTGTTCTCGTTCCACGTGTTTTATAATAGATAAAGACGAAAAGAAAGATAGAAAAATAATCGTGGGAGCGGAAAAGGAAAGAGGGAAAAATGAACAGGAAACGGATTTGAAATCTAAAAGGATATTTTTATCGAGGGAAAAAGATAAATATCACAGGAGTGCCGTAGAAGTAATTATCATTATTATTATTATTATTATCACGTGATTTATCCTGTTTTTATTATTATTATTATTATTATTAATTTTTTTGTGATTTTCAGTTGCCGAAAACAAAATCGGAAGTGAAAAAAACCATAAATTCATTACAAATAACGATTCCGTTGACACACGACGGTGAAACAGCGGAAAGAGAATTCGTAGGTACGTAAGAGGACATTTCCATTTCCGGTTTCTTTTTTTTTTTTTTTTTTTAACTTTGTTTTTGAAGAAAAATTAACGTTTTGATTTGACAGTCGAAGGAGACGATGGGAAAAACGTTACTACTACTACCACCACCACTACTTCTACTACTCAACGTAGGGAAAATTCGTCGAGATCACCGCCGATGATGAGCAGAGTACCAGCCAAAGAACGTTTAGGATCGAAAATCGAAAAACAGGTTCGACACCCGAGTCCGCACACCGTCGTCAGGACCGGGGACAAACGAAATCGTCACGCGTGAGTATCATTACAAAATTACTTTCCAGTCGTCGTCGTCTTATTATTATTATTATTTTACGAATCGTTAATACGTTTTCTTCTTCACGCACGCACGCGCACGCAGGGAAGAAGAAGATTCGAGATCCGTTGTTAGAAAAGATCATCATCATCATCATCATCAACATCAAAAGGTTAATTTGTCATCGACGATAGAATCGATGGACGCGAAACGTTCATCCATCGACGAAGCACATTTCGTACCTAATTACGACGAATCTTCGGACGAGGTTCGTACATGTTGAGATACCTTAAAAAAAAGAAAACCATCCGACGATCGGTGGGTGGGGGAAACAAAAAAAATTTTTATGAACCTTTCTTAATCATCATCATCATCATCATCATCGTGACCATCACACGTCCATATCATCAGGTTCACGATGCCTCCTTTCTTTCTTCCCTTTTCTCTTTTAATCATTTTTTGTTTCAGGTAAAAGATTTGGATACGTCCGATGATGACCAATTAATTTTCATATAAAATAATGTCTCTTATGTGTCATTATTATTTGAGGTATTTTCCGAACGGCGAACGTATTTTCCTTTCCTAAAAAAAACTTTTCCTACGAATAATTTTTCCTATTTGTACGTTTTATTAAAGCGTATTTAAGGAATGAGGAAACAAAGAGAGAGAAAGAGAAAGATATTGAATGAATGTGAGAGTGAAAGAAATATGAGAAAATTAAAAAAGAAAGAAAGAAGAAGAAGAATGAGAAAAAGATAGAAAGAAAAAGAAAGAGAAAGAAAGAAAGAAAGAAAGAAAATGTCACGTGATTTGTTTTCCTTTGACACAAGTCAAGTCTGGCAAGTCAAAATGCAGAGAAAAATTTTTTTTAATTTTAGGAGAGCGGAGTGAAAAGACGAACGAGTTTAGATAAGGAATCGAAATCGAACGGGAGCGGAGAGGGTAAAAAGAGACAGAGGAGCTCGTCGGAAAGCTCTAACGAAAGTTCGAAAAAGCACAAAAAGAAAAAATCGAAAAATAAAAAGAATAAAAAACAGAAAAGGACAAAAAAACACATGAGCAATTCGTCGGATTCGTCGGATTCCGACAGAGACAACAACAGCAAAAAAAAACATAAGAAATCAAAGAAAAAGAAAAAATCGAAGCATTAAGTATACAATTTAGGAGAAAGAAGACGAAAGAAGTGGAAAGAAAGAAAGAAAGAAAGAAAGAAAGAAAGAAAGAAAATGTCTTTTCTCATTGATGACGAAGATGACGAAGATGACGACGACGAAGAGGAATTAAAAACAAAAAAGAAAAACAGAAAAGAAAGATGAGAGATTTGTGTTATTTGAAATTTTTTTTTTTTTTTTTCGCGCGTTTTTGACGAGGTTGTACGATAGTACGTAAAGGAAGAAAAAAAAGATTGATCGATCGATCGATCGGTCGATATATCGATCGATTATATCGAACAACAACGGGTCATTTTTTTTTTAAAAGAGAACGTTTTAAAACGTAAAATTTATAATCCATGTTTTTTTTTTTTTTTTTTTTGTAAACAATTTGAATTTTTTCGCGTTATTTACTTGACAGTGAAAATAAAAATTGTTTAATTAATTTTTAGTTAAATTAAATAATAAAAAAATAAAATAAAAAACAAGGAAAATAAAAATAAAATAAAAAATAAAAGTAAGAGTTATTGATTACTGATTGATACTTTATTCGTTTTTTTTTTTTTTTTTGTTTTTGTGTTTACTTTTTTTTTTTTTTATTTATACAATAAAAAATAAAAATGATGAGCCTTATTATATACACACAAATAATTTTACATTCAAATTAATAAATTTTGTTTTATTAAAAAATAATAATTATTATTATTATTTTTTCTTTTTTTAATTTTTTTAAAAAATTTTTTTTCTTTTAAACATTAGTTTTTTTGTATTTTTTTTTTTTTTCTAATAAAGTTTAATTTGGATGGACAGTGTGTGTGTGTGTTGTTTATTTATCACAAAAATAATATCTTATTAATATTTAAAACGTTCAAAATGTCGTATTGTTATTTTCAATAACTTTATAATTATTTTTAAAATTTTTTCTTTATTTGGATTTTAGTTTAAAAAAAAATTATAATTTAAACGTTGATGAGAATATTTTGTCGCAAGTTTGAATCGCGATTTTCTCACTTTTGCGACAAATTGTGTTTGGCGGCAAAAATGCGAAATTTTGGCGCTGTTGTTGCTTCCTTTTAACCGAAACAATTTTTAAGGGAAAAAAAGTATTTATTCGTGTGACTTGTAACGGCGTCGTCGAATTTTTTTTGTTTTTTGTCGTTTTTATATACATTTTAATAAATTAGTATGCGGTGAATATTCGTTTATTTTCGTTATTTGCAAAACAAAAAGTTGTTATTTAATATAAACGTTCGTCGTTGCATTTTAAATAGTTTTATTTAAATTGAATTTTTTTGTCTGTCTCTCTCTCTCTCTCTCTCTCTCTCTCTCTTACAAGGTTGATTTTATACTTTCAAAAAAATATTTTGAGGTCAATTCTTATATTTAAAATCCTTTCTCAAACTGTAATAAAACCCGTTTTTTATCAATAAAAACGATAAGGTAAAAAACTTTTATCGTGCATTCCCAATTCGATGCAATTTTTTTAATGTTTAAATATTATTATTAATCGATGTATTAGAAAACGGTTAACGTTTTTTTTTTAAAATTTTTATGACGTCACATTTCGTAAAACATAAAATTTGTATTTATATATAAAATACGAAAATAAAATAAAAATAAAAAGGTAATAACTTTTTAAAAATAAAAACAATTGTTATCGCGTTTATTTTTGTTTTTAAATTTAATTTTTTTTCCGCTGACATAAAGAAATTTTTTCCATCATATCTAACGGTTTATGGTAAACAATTCAAAATGGCGGAAAGTAAGTTAAAGTGATGATGTTATTTTTGACTTTGTCGTTTATTTTTTCAATTAATTAACGTAAGTTAAGGTTAATTATTGCATAATTGAATTAATATTATTTAAAAATTTATTATTTTTAAAAATACGTTCAATCATTCATTTTTTTAATTTGATTTTTTGAATTCTAATAATGAAGTTATAAAAGAAAAGACTTCCTGTCAAATTTAATGCAAATTTTTTTTTTTTTTTTCTTTTAAATTTAAAACGTCTCAACGATTTCTTTATATTATTTTTTATAATTGCATGATTTTTAAGTATTTTATTTATTCATTTTTATTTTTTTTGTTATGTTTTAGATGAAATAAATAATAGATTTAAGAGATGTGAATCATGTAATTAAACAAACTCAAGATAACAAACACCAGTTTAAAATTTTAAAAATGGCCTAATGATTAATAATAAATTTTTATTATTTACACAAACATGAAGTTTATCAATGAGTAATTAATTACTTTTTTTTTTTTTGATTTTAAAAAATTTTTAATTCGATAAGAAACAACAATTGATGTGATATGTGAAGTTGTCAACTACAAAATAAAAAAAGGGGGGGTAAGTGTTTATTTGCATTTTTTTTAATTCTTACATTAACAACTAACCTTTCGAAAACAAAAATTAATAAATAAATATGTAAGAAATCTAAACTTTTGTATGAATTTATTAGGTAATTAATAATCAATACACTTTAATAAGCGTTTATGAAACAATTTAAATAATAATTTTGATGTGAGAAAAAAATTTACATTTGTCAAGGTTTCTTTTTTTTTAATCGAATAAATTTTTTCTTGACAGTTATAAAAAACAAAAGAGAAAGAGACTTTGTATGTGTTTGTGTGTTTCTATTAGATTTAATGATTAATCAATACAAGTCTGATTGTTATCAATATTATCATTAACATCATTAATCAATACTTTTCGTAACACTTTTTTAATGTGGAAAAAATTTATTTTTGAAATAAGGAAAAAAAAGAAATTTTTTTTTTTAAAAACATTTTATTTATAATAATTAATTAAAAAGAAATTTATTATTATCACTATTATTATTATTATTATTATATTCCAAGTTGGAAATTGTATAAACGATAAATTTAATTTTTTCTTTTTGCCTTTCAGGAATTTCCTTCTTTTTTTATTATTATTATTATTTAACATCAATCAATAATTGTGGAAATTAACTTCCTGACTTTAGTACAGTTTTATCATTATTATCATTATTATTATTAACTTATTCAAATATTTTTGAAAAAGAAAAGAAAAAATTTAAATTGATTTTTATTTTGTTCTAATGAAAGACTCTTCAAATTGAAACATTTTTGAATTCGAACAATTGAAGCTTTTAATAGAAAATCATTATTATTATTATTTATTAATATAAATTATTTATTAAAATTGTTATTATTTGTTTTAGGTGAACAATAGAAAAAAAAAAAATTAACTTGACGATAAATGTTTAGGAAAAAAAAAAACATTGATAATATTATCTATTGAAATTTATTACCTCCTCTCAATATAATTACAATTACGTAATTCTTTTTTTAATAAACAAAATTTTTAGATCATACATCAGTCACGTTTTTCAATTGTTTAATTTCATCACACACACACACACACACACGCAGGTAATTTTATTTTATATATAAAATATTTTTTTATTTATATTTTAATTAGCAATAATCAATAAGTAATAATATTAATAATAATAGTAACAATAGGTAATAATTTTTTTTTTTTTTTTTTTTGTTAAACAAAAATTTTTTTAACCTTGACATTAACAACGGTTATTTAAAAATTTATTTTTTCTTTTTACTTATTGTTATTATTATTATTATTATTATTATTATTATTATTATTATTCGCAATACAAGTAGTTTATAGTATTGGAAATGTAATTTTAATAACTTGTTTTTTTTTTTTTTTTCTTTGATGATTTTTTATTTTCTTAGGAAAAAAAAAAGTTGTTGTAAAAACTTTCTCTAATTAACGGTTTTTTTTATTTTAGGTATTAAAAAAAAAACCAAAAAGAGTGGAATAGATCAATTATTATTATTATTATCGTTAAAGTAATTGTTTTATTAAAAGAAAAAAAAATGTTTAAAAAATTTTTAATTATTATTATTTTAATGACGGAATTAATTTTGGGTGAACAAAATAGTAAGTCGTAAAAAAAAAAAAAAATTTTATTTTTATTTGTAAAATTTTCTTTTTTAACTAATTGGTTAATAATAATAATGATAATAACAATTTCAGATTGTTCGTTAATATCATTATCGTCGAGAAAATCGAAAATTTTTTTAAATATTTTTCATTGGAAAAGACCGTTGGATTCTTTTAACGGTAGCAAAAAAACTTTACGTCACGGAGATGTAGTGGAATTTAATTGCGAGAACGGTTTTATAAAAGATGAATTTTATTATAAAAATTACACGTTCGAATGCACGAACGGATATTTTAACGAAACGCTCACGTACGAGGATTTAATGTGTAAAAGCGATTTTCACAAACACACGGAAGCTCTCCGAATACCTAATTTATATTTAGGTTCGAAATTATTTTCCTGCAACGGTAAAAACCTGGAAGTTTATCAAGTTCGAACGAAGAATGGTTCGGATGGTACGACGAGTATTTTATACAACGTTTGTTTCGATACGAACGTCATGAGAGCGAAATTCGTTTTTCAACCCAAACGAACGGATAGTCCGGTTAAAAGTAACGTCACGAGACAAGACGTTTGGGGATTTGATTTTTTCGGTAAAGATTCAAACGAAAAATTTAAATTGTCTCAGGGTTACGTGAGCAAAATACAAAAGGATCGTTTGACGGCCGCATTTCCCAATAAATACAACAGCAAAAAAAAATATCCGTTCACGTTCAACAGAGGACATTTGGCACCCTACGCGGATTTCATTAATTTAAACGATAAAAAAGCATCTTGCGAGTACATAAACGCGGCACCGCAATGGAAAGAATTCAATGCGAATTCTTGGTCGTTGGTTGAGAAAGAAACGAGAGCTTTGGTGAGAGACAACCCGGGGGAATGGGAAATATATACGGGATTGTACGGGAGCATTCCCACGACTAGAGGACCCTTATACGCATCCCCGATGTTTAACGACAAGGGAAAATTCGTCAAGGGTTATTTACCCATACCTAAATTATTTTGGAAATTGGTTTACAATTTGGAAAATAAAAATAATTCGAAAGTTTTCGTCGGAGTAAATAATCCCGAATTGGATTCACCCGAAAAATTTAAACCTGGCGGTTACCTCATATGCAAACCCAAAATGAACGGAAAGGGAAATTATTTTTCCGGAAACGAATTTAAAGGATTCACTTACGAATGCGATTTAAATGAATTTCTCATAAATTTGGGAAAAGAAGAAAAAATATTAAAAGTATTGTATGATAATTAAAACAAACAAACAAACAAACAAATTTTTTATTTTTTTTTTCATTTTTTAAACTTCATCGAATTATTATTTAAAACGAACAAAAAAAAGATGTTGGTAACACTGATTTCTAAACGGTTCGATAAATTTCTTATTTACAAATTGATGCAGAATACAACAATAATAAATATCACATTTAAAAAAAAAAAAAAAAAACCGCGAAAATTCAAATTTTTATCATCGTACTCATCATTTTTATTATTATTAATTTATTAATTTTTTTCTTTTTAGATTTTGATTTTATTTAAAAAAATATATAAAAAAGAATTTATTATAATTAAAAATTATTATTATTATTATTTTATTTACATAACACATAATCGAGTCACGTGTTTTTAACTATAGTTAAAACGTTTATTTAGGTGTCATTAGCATATAAATCTTCAGTTGCTTCAAAGCCACATTCGATGACGTTTAATGTTCAACATGTCGTTTATATATTTTTTTATATTAATTTTATTAACAATTTCAAATCAAGTTTTATGTAAATCAGGTGAGACACTATTTACTTATATTATTACAATTATTATTATTATTATTAAGTACAATAACATTATAATAATTAATATAAAAATTAATTTTTTGTAATGTTTTTATAGGAACTAGAACAACATTTATTCGGTTGTTGTCGTTGTTGTTGTTATTTTTTACACATTTTTCAAGGCGGTTAACATAATTTTCAAGTTTAGCAACATTATTATTATTATTATTATTATTTCGAAAAAATCCAGTTTATCTAAATTTTTTGTGGGTCATTTTTTTTTTAAATTTTTAAACGATTTGTACTGATTTTTATGTTTAAAAATAATTAAAAATCGTTTAAATTCGTTATAATTAGAAATTATTATAAGAAGAGTAAACAAACAAACAAACAAACGGAACCTAACAATTTTATTATTATTATTATTGCCCTTAGGAAATATTTTCATCGACAAACAAACATTTTTTCTACGACGATTTATATATATAAATCAAGAAAAAGTATTAATAATAATAATAATTAATTCGCAATAACGTTTTATTATTGGGACAAAAAAAAAAATTTCTAGAATTTTCTATGGGAAAAATAAATTTTTTTTAAATTGTTGTTTGTTCGTTTGTTTCATTTATATAATCGTAGAAATATTTTAAATAAATAAATTCATGTATATTAAATTTTCGTAGGCTTTAATTTATGATTAGCTTTGCTTAAATTTGCTGATAAGAGAGAATCTGTTATCAAATTATTTTTTTTTTTAAATAAAAAAAAATTTTTCAAACGGGGTAACAAAAGGTCATTTACCTTTTTTTCAATAATAATTTTTGTTTTATTATTATTATTATTTTTATTGTTTTCAGCATGCAGAATAAATTTGGATGAGGATGTGAGAAATTTAAAAGTTTATAAAGAAGTATTTAAATTTTCCGCACCGGAAAGATCAAAGGATAAATTAAAAGATAATTTTTCACACGGTGACGCCATTAATTTTGCTTGCAGTAACGGATTCGCAAGAAAAGATTTACCGGATAAATCATATAGTTTTCAATGTACCGATGGTAAATTTAATAAAAGTTTGGAATTCGACGACGTACTTTGCAAAAGCGAATATCATAAAAATTCCCTAGCGGTACAAATATCACCCGTGGAATTAGGTTCGAAAATATTCAAATGCGATGGACCGGATTTGGAAGTTTACGAAATGAAAACGCGACAACCGAACGGAAACAATAACAAACATTTGTACACGGTTTGTTTAGATTCTAGAGTCATGAGACCGAAATACGTTTTTCAACCGAGCACAAATGAAAAACCACCGAAACACATACCAGGAGAAGAAAGGAATAGCGTTTGGGGATTCGACGGATATGGTAAAACGGTTAACGAAATGGTTATAATATCGAAAGGTTACGTTGAAAAAATTCAAAAAAATCGTACGACGAATTCGTTTCCGCAAAAATACAACAGCAAAAAACAATATCCCTATTATTTCAACAGGGGTCATTTGGCTCCCTTTGCGGATTTCCCCGATGAAAACGACAGGAAAGCAACTTGCGAATACATAAACGCGGCTCCCCAATGGGAAGATTTTAATAAAAATTCATGGTCGCTCGTCGAAAGGGAAGCGAGGGATATGAGACGTGAAAATCCACAGGATTGGGAGGTTTATACGGGAACATACGGAAGCATTCCAACGACGAGGGGTCCCCTCGTCGTGGCACCAGTTTTCGAACGTGGTAAATTTAAAAAAGGTTTATTACCCGTTCCTATGCTCTATTGGAAACTTGTTCATAATAAAGTTGACAAAACGAAATCCAGAGCTTTTGTCGGTGTCAACAATCCCGAATTGAAATCTCCCGATGAAATAATTAATAAATATAGAATGTGTACTCCGTTGAAAAATAAAAAAAAAGAATTTTTCGAGGGAAATGAATTTTTGGGTTTCACTTACGAATGCAACGTCGATGAATTTTTACAAGCGTTGAAAACAAACGAAAACGTTATAAAGGATAAAATTATTTATTAAGAAAAATTTTTTGATATTTAGCTTATGGATAAAATTTTTTTAAATAAAAATTTTACATTCCGGATTTAAATTTCTTTTTATTTTAAATTCATTTTAATTAAATAGATTTGAAATTAATAATAATAATAATTATTGACAGAATTTTATTATTTTGACAACAAGATGGAAAAAAATTTTTAATGAAAGTTGAAGATTTTTTATTTTTCGTAAAAAAAAATTTGATTTAAATTAATAAATATATTTTTCCAGAGGTATTTTTTTTTCGAATAAATTATTTAAATTATAAATATTAAAAGTTAATTTTATAATAACAAATAAAAAGAAAAATTTGGCGGTAAAACACAAATTTACATAAATAAACAAAAGATCGAGTATTTAAAAAAAAAAAAAAAAAATGGAGGTTGATGATAGCGGAGGCTTTGCAATTCAAAATCAGAGGGAATTCTTATTTCGATAGTAGGCACTACTGCCCCGTATAGCGAGAGTATTCTCTAGTTAGTTAGCTTGGGTTGAAAATTAACAAAAAAAAAAAAAAAAAAAGAAAAAAAGAATAAAAATTCTTTATTAAAATAGTTATTTATATAAGTTATTAATGATTCGAACTGTGTATATTGCATTATAATAGTTATTTTAAATAATATTGAAGCAGTAGAATGCATTGTGCCGGATCGGAGAGAGTTGACAATAGTAAGGATTTTAATTGTAGAAACATGGGTGATGTTTTAGGGAAGGAGTGCGAAAAAGATGAATCTTTAACACGATCTGTTGAAGATGTTTTAAGGGAAGATGTTGATTTTGCTCCAAGTTCTGGACCTAATTCGGAGAGTGAATCCGATAAGGTATATTGGTGTCATTTACCGATTTCATCAATTATTACGATAAAAATAATATATATATTTAAAAAAAAAAAAACGATTTTAAACTATTTTTCAAGTATATCGAATATAAATTTTTTATATATTGATTATTTTACGTTTCTATTGTCACAAATTTTTTATTTTTTAACTTTATTTAAAAATTTTAACATGTATCATAATGAGTGTGATTTGAAATTAAATTTAAATAAGAATTTTTTTTTTTTATTTAAGGACCTTTCTGCAGATTCGGAAGATGATCTGACATGGTTATTGCCCATAAATAGTTCTGCGATGGATTTGGGTTCGAGAAAATGTAAATGTGAAGGATGTTCACAATTATTCGACTCTTATAATAATGATAAAAAAAATGCTAAACTCCTTTTGTCAAGTTGGAAGGAATTTAGAAATTATATAAGGAATGTTTATTTAAAATCACCTTTTGAATTCACTCAAAAAAATGAATCAATATCAATTGAAAACAATGAAGAACTTCATAAAGTGATACAAGTGTTAGTATAATAATAACGAATTTTTTTTTTGCCCCTCGATTATTCGGTTTTAAACACCTAATCTAATGAAAATTGCAAAATTTTTAATTGTAATCGTTACAAAATTTGACATTAATTATGTCATACATAAATTTAATTTTAGAAAAGAAAAAAAAATTTGTTTTTTTTTTTAGTATGAAACTTTGTGATCCTTATCAACTTTTTATAAGAATTGAAGATGAACTTTGTTCAATGGTTCTCGAGTCTCGTATTCGACAGTTAAACCTATTAAAAGATGAAAATAATCCAGCATTGGCTGAAGAATTCATAACAGGTATGATAATTATTTATAAAAGGTATTGAACCTTTTAAAAAACTTCTCATAATTTTATAATTAAGTCAGTACATATTAATATTTGAATTGTTTAATTCATTTTAGGTTTGATTGCTGAATACGTCAAACTATTAACATCTGCCTTACAATTATCGCCAACAATTGACAACCTTTTGGGACCTCAACTTCAAAGGTTTGGTTTGACTTGGGAAGTTCTTAATAAGCAACTCTATCGCTCATTGGTATATAATCACTTTGATGTACAACAAAATTTAGTGAGATTTATCGAACAGGTAAAATAAATACATTTTTACATTCCTAACCTTAATTAATTTAAAAAAAAAAAAAAAAAGATAAAATATTATGGCTCATTTAATTCAAGGCTGTTGCTAAAAAAAAATTTTTTCTTTTTTCAAATTAATGTGAAACATAATTAGAAAGAATATTAAAAAAAATTAATATGTCTTTTAATCACATCTGGAATACATGTAGCATTTTATTATTTTTCTGTATGTTACTTTTTTTTTTTTTCATTTATTTGCAGCTGCGTAAAATGTTGCCATTTAAAGATGATATTTATCACGAATTAGTTCATCAATATTTAGCATTGGACAGAGAGATGACTCTTATAGGTACAATGTGGAAAAACGTTGAACCTTTAATTCAGGAATACAGGTATGGGTTTTCGATCAAAATGTGTCAAATGAATTGTTTTTAAAATTGTCAGTTATAAAATAATCGATAATAAATATTCATTTCAGAAATTTAAAATCGAAAGAAAATGAAAAATTAAACAATCTCATAGATGCGATGAAAGATTTTTTTTCAAATAAATTATGCACTTCGGATGATAATTTAGAAGAGGCTCATGAGAAAAATCATACAAATTTAACACCAAACGGTGCTATACAGTATTGTCCTAACTGTATGACAAGGCGAGGTTGTCCTTGCAACGATTGTACCGTTACTCACATGATATCTTGCGAAGGTTACATTTTTTTTTTTTATATTAATTAGTATTATTATTATTATGTTTTATGAAAAAGTAATTATAAAATTAAATTTTAGATATATTGTTGGGTATAGAATCGCCTTTAGGGAATAACACTCCATCCAGGTCTCGATCTCGGTCTCCTATAAAACAAAATATATCAGATATTAAAAATGGAGATGATGATAGAGAAGAGGCACAATCTTGTGAATGCCATGCTTGCACCATGCCGCCAGTAAATTTTTCTTTTTTTTTTTTTTTTGTTTTTGGCATTAAATTTATGAAAAATGATATTAATTACAGAGTTGAAAAAAAAATTAATTATTCATTATAAATTTTAGTCCGATTTAATGGACTGTTCTTTGGCCTTCGATCAGACAAGATCTAAAAATAACCTACACGGAGAAGGATTTCGACTGTACCCGCATATTCATGGGACAACTTCAGAAGCCAAAAATATACCAAATGTTTATGGTAGCCTTCCGAAAAATGCAGATTTTTTTTATCCTCCCCTCTACAATGTACATATCCAGTCCAATTCGATGGGAATTGACAGTCAATCATCATTAGTAAGATTTTGTTTGTCGAGTGTCATTAAAAAAACAAAAAAATACAATTCTATTTTATTTATAGGTAAACAATTCGGTGAAAAATCAATTGTCAGAAGAAGTATTAGATAGTTGCGCGGCCGCCGCCGCCGCCGCATCTCAACCGTCAGCTTCTCCGCCTCCCCCTCCTCCTCCCGTTCAAGAAGGTCTTTCGAAATCGCCTTTTAAACCTGCATCAACCACTCCCAACGAAAGTACTCCTAAAATGGATAATAATTTTCCCGTTGATAAATCTCAGTTACCCATCGCCTTCTCCAAATCAACTGACTCGATTTGTCCGAATGAAATTTTCCAAGATGTTCACGGTGAGAAAAATAAAGAAAACAATTTTAAACACGAGGGAAAGAAATCGGATGTTGCGGATGGTAAGGAAGCGATTTCAAAAGAAAAAAATACAAAGTTGGAAAAGCATGCGTTAGAAAACGGTCAAGGGAAAACTCAAGGGAATTCTAAAGGAAACGGTTGCGTAATCTCGGGCATTTGTGGGAAATGCTGTTTGAAACATGGGACGAATTGTTTAAAAATGCCAGGATGCAATAGCAAAGGGGCGGATAAGAATCCATCGCCGCCCCCGCGATTGGGATTATCATCCAATTCGAGCACGAGAACTCCCACGAGGTATTAAACCAGTCGTTGAAAAAAGACGTCGGAAAATTCACCACGTCAGACGTTAGGAAAATACCTTGTTTTTATATCTTTCAGGTGCGTCGGTAAGGACGAACGTAATGTGAGAACTCCAAAGCCGCATTTGTGCACCAAATCAAAGTCTCAAGAAAGTATTAAAAAAACTGCCACTAATAAAAGTGAGATTTTTATTTATTTATTTATTTTATTCATTTATTTTTTCGATAAATTTTCTTAATGGATATAAATGTTCTTCGCAGAAGGATCGGAAGTAGAAGATTTGTCCAGTCACGAAGATTCATGTTCCGAGGGATCAAATTCGACGTATGTCTCAACGCAAAAAGATCCGAGGCATTGCGATTGTTGTTACTGTGAAGTATTCGGACACGGAGTGGTAAGTCGAAGAATGATTAAAAGTGTTTTGTAATGTTACTTTCTCAATCGATGTGATGGAAAATAATATATTCTGGTTGTAACGCAGCCTTCGGTCGCACCTGTCAGTAGAAATTATCAAGAGATGAGAGAAAGACTTCGAATGCGACTGAACATGAAAAAATCAGCCAAATGCAAAACGGCGGCGGCTCCTTCCGAACAAGTTTCCCAACCGAATCCTCAAAAGGTTGGGGGAAATTATTCGAAATCTCAAAATAATTCAATATTAAATCAAGGTATATCGTTTGAAAAAAAAAAAAAAAAAGGTATATATGTATATAAAAATCAAATGAATACATAATTTTTTTTTTTTTTTTTTTGAAATGAAGATTCGTACAAAGGAAATTTAGATTTAGATTCTCTGCTTAAGTACATAGAGGGTGGAAAAAAAGAAAAAACAAAAGATTCTAAAAAAGCAGTCAAAAAAGCGAAGCAAAAGCAGAAGAAGCAAAAGGAAAAATTAAAAGAAGAAGAAGCCGAGAAAAAAAGGTTGGAATACCAAAACTTGGGATACCATACTAGCTTTTTTTAAAATTTACAATTATTACTCTTTTTTTTTTTTTTTTTCAAGATCTCAAAATTCTAAGCAAAATCTTCCGCCGACAAAACAGCAACAGCAATTGCAACGGCAGCAACACCAGCAACAGGAACAGGAACAATGCCTGCCCCCACAGTCGCAGCCTCAAACGTTAAATTTATCCGGTTTGAAAAGTTTAGTAGAGAAATCAGATCCGAACGCAGTGCCGAAAATGGTTACAATAAGAAGAGTCATGTCTCCTTTCAGTGCGGAGCCAACCGTGACAATAACCTTAAAAGGATCGACTCCGGATAAAGATAAAGTTTTATTCATGTTGAAAAATGGAAGCGAAGCCGGTAATGAGTAATATCCACGCATTTATATGTTTAAATGATAGATACTTTTATTGAATTCATATTAATTAAGTAAAAATTGTTTTTCAGTGCAACCAGAAAAACCGGAAATAAATGAAACGTCTAAGAAAAAGAAAAAAAAGAAGGGGAAACAAGAATCGGATGTTTACGAAGAGAATGACGACGTTCCCGTGTTGTTCGAACAATCTCCGGTAATTGGCAACAACGGCAAGAAAAAAAAGGGTAAAGAGATGAGCGTGGAATCGGTTAAAAATAAAAAGGAAACGAATTTGAAAAAGCAAAATCCGGGGGAGGAAACATTGGTTTCCAACAGCAAAATCAAACAGTCGTCGAAAATCGGCGTAGACGCGGTTAAAAATTCAAACGTCAAAAATACGAGTACAACCGACAATTCTAAAAATTGTCAAAAATTAACGACTGGAAATCAATTGAACGGTTCGAGTAATTCTACCACAGTATTAAATTCAAAAGGAAGCGGTCAGAAAAACGTTTCCGGTGTGAAAAGTCAAAATCAAAACGACGACAAAAGCAGCAAAGACTCGGGAAATAAGCAGAGAAATAAAAATGATGTCGTCGCAGGGAAAAAGAATGTACAAAATAATAATAATAATAATAAAGTTGTTAATGGTAGTAATAATAAAACTAACAATAACGATAACAGCAAAACGAGTAAGAACAGTAGCAACAGCAGCACGAATGTGAAAAACAACAACAACAACAACAGCAACGTTCAGAGTAACACATCTAAGAAATCAAATTCGGGGAATTCCCAAAAAGAAATGTCAAATAATAATAATAACAGTGATAATAGTAAAAATTCAAAAAGTAACAGTAATCAAAATCAAAATGGTAAAAAGGAAAAGGTTCAGAGTAGCATAGCCAGTAATAATAATAATAATAATAATAATAATGGAAATGATAAGCAAGGGAAAAAACAAAAAAAGGAATCCGTGCAATCCGTTGAGAAAATGACGTCGCAACTCATAAATAACAAATCGTGTAATTCGGGAACCGTTCAAAGCAACGATAAAAACAACATGACGATACTGCAAAAATTGCAAAACAAGGAAAGGCTTCCAAATTTGGAAATATGTCGAGCACAGGACGCGGGGGAAAGGTGTGACGACAAAAGTAAAAATGTATTGAAAGGTTCATTGCAAGACGTTGAAATCAATTGGAGGGGTTCGACGGAAAAATACGATAAGGGAAAAGTAATAATAAACACTCCGAGTTACAGGTTGAGCGAAGTTTTAAGTAGCATAGCTCCCTCTCCGCCCCCCAAGGAAGAAATCAATTTGGAAAATTTAAGGCTTCCGCCGGGTATAACAATCACGAAGGTAGGACGACGACGACACGAGGCGTCGGTTTGTTTGTTTGTTTGTTTGTTTGTTTTTTAATTTTTTCTCTCTGTTCAGATTGAAGGACCCATGGCGAAGCCAGTTAAACCTCCGGTGCAACCTAGTCAAGTTCCGAAACCAGCCCCGCCCATCGTTATGTCGACTCCGATATTGAAACCCAATCCTCCTCCCGGAAATGTTATAGTCGTGGATACGGGACGTCTCAAGGATGTCATAAAAGGTGATTGATGAGGGGTTTCTCATACCGAATCGTGCGCGCGAGGTTCAAACGTCTGAAATGAAATTTTTTTTTTTTTTTTTGTAGAAAATTCCCAATTGGCAGCATCGATGAACGTGACGACAAGTTCTAAAAAGAAAAAAAAGAAAAATAAACAGCAGGTGGAAAACATAGCTCCCGCCATGAGCATGACCGCCATAAATCAGTCCAGGTTCGGCGTGAAAGTGCCTAAAAATATATCGGCCCTCAATAAGGGAGCCATGTCGGTGTTGCCGAATTTAGAGAATCAACAAGCAACCATTATAAAAACGAGCAATAACATGGTGACGATTCGGAGTCCGGCTTTGCAGCAAGCCATGAACATACAAGCCTATCAAAACAGTCAAGCTTACAAATTGGGAATGAACGGATACGGAAACGCGGGTTTATTCACAGACGAAGTCACGAGGATAAATGACAAAATGGAAAACCTTAAACTCTCATCTCACGATCCGGATGATAGATTGACGCGTCAAATGAAAAATCTCAACATAAAGGGAGGGGGGAGCAATAGCAGCAGCAGCAGCAACAGCAGCAGCAGCAGCAGCAGCAGTAGCAACAGTAGCAACATTAGCAATAATAGCGGCAATGGCAACGGCAACAACAGTAACATAATCGTCAAAGATTTGCTTAGCCAACAATCTCTCACGTCATTGTCGTCCTCATCGCAAAATTGCCAGACGACGTCGTCGAAAAAGAAGAAAAAGAAGAAGAAGAAGAAGGGAAAAACCGGTGATGAAAAAGAGGTTGAACCCGTCGGTAAGCCTTACGTTTTTTTTTTTTTTTTTTTTTTCGATTTGAACCCAAAAGGATCGAAAAGGGTAAAAGGTGGGGGGAGGCAACAGACGACAAACCTTTCGAAAGAAGGGAAACGACGGTTTTTTTTCGGGATAATTAGATTTCATGTGTTGTCGGCAGCCTGTTGTGTTTTCAGGCGTTGAAAAATGTACAAGTAACATAGACGATGTGATTTGCAGAAAGTGTTTTCCAACCCAAAGACATCGATTTGGAGAACGGTGACATTGACGACGACGAAAGAGAATTGGAAGCTTTCAAAAGGTTTTGTTTCCAGTCGATTCCCCCGGAAAGGAAAAACAAGGTCAAGGTTAATCTCAACATAAAGGATATCGTACTCAAAAAGAAATCGTCGGAAATCGGATGCAGTTGAATTAATCACACAAGCAGAGGTAAGTGTCTAAATCATTTAAGTTCGCGAGAAAGAGGTGTATAAAAGTCACGTGACACACCCGCACGCACGCACCCCCGATTCGTTGTCTGATCCGCCATTTTTTTTTAACAGGTCAGAAAGGAACAAAAGATGGTGGCGGTGACGGTTCTTAATAAAACAAAAAGTAGGAAGATTTTTTTTTTTTTTTTTTTGCGGCTTCTGCTCTTATTTAATTTATTTTTTTTTTTAAATGAGGCTTTTCGTTTTTTTTTTTTTTTTTTTTTTTTATACCTTTTAATTATTGTAAACGTTTTATCATATTTTTTATTTTTTAAATGTTAATAATAATAATAATGATTATTGTAAGATAAGTGAATCACTTGTATAGAATTAAGTGTACCGAACTGTCAACAACCGTTACAAAAAAAATTTAAAAAAAAAAATTTAAAAAGAGAAGAAAAAAAAAAATGTAATGATAATAATAAAAGAAAAAAAAAATGTTTTAAAAAAAAAAAAGAAATGAAATTAATTTTTTTTAAATTTTAACGGTTTTTCGTTTTCCCTTCCCCTTCCCCTTCCCCCTCCTCCTCCTCCTCGTCCTCTTCCTCCGCCTACTTTTTCATCATTTCAAAGCCTCCGTTATTTCCTTTTGCGGGTGTATCATCAATATCGATGAATTATCGAAAGTGGCGGGAATCGATTTATCGTAAACGTCTTCTGGTAGTCCTTGAAAATTTTGCATGGTACGCGATTCGAAAAGGGAAGAAATAAATAACGATTTAATTCGAAAATTTCGTTTTATTTACCGAAAGTTTTTATTCGAAACGTTTAAATATATTTATATGTTCATATTGAACGGGTAAAAAGGGAGGAAGCGTTCGATTTAATATAAAAAACAATGAAAAAGTGTAACCGCCATTGCCAAGTGTAACCGCCATTGAATTCGTTCGAAATTTCATATTTGAAGTTTTTTATCCGTTACGATCCCGGTTAAAATGATAATAAAACGAATGAAGTGACAACCGGAAGGAAGAGGAGGAGAGGGGAAAAGGAAAAAAACAAGGTAAAAATAAAAATAAATTTTTAATTCGAATCGCGTTTATTTTTTTTTTTTTTTAAAACACAAACAAAAATAATATTTTTTACAAAAAAAAAAAAAAGAAGACACGTGCTCGGTAATGTATTATTATTATTATTATTACAAAATAAATCCCGGAAGTTTGAAAAAAAAAAAAAAAATTGTTAAAAATGTAAAAAGAGAAATGGACCAAAAGATTCTTTGGCAAATTGATTCAAAATGATGGAGCAGCATCCATCCTTCCCCCCCTTCAAATAATTATTTATATATATATATATTTAAAATTTGGTGTCACGTGACAATCTTTTTCCCCGTTTCTTTCGTCTATTAATACATAACCCATATTAACTCGTGCGCGTCAAGACATCTTAAAAAAGGATTTATGCGGATGAATGGCTTATGAATTCCTTTTTATTTAAAATTTTTTTTTTTCCTGTTATTTATCTAATTGATGTCGTGTGGTGTGCGTGTGCGTGTGCGTGTCTGGTTTAAGGTATTACATATTCTACTAGATCAGTTTTTCTTTTCTTTTTTTTTTTTTGTAAATCACACATAATTTGTTATTTTTCACCAGGTGTCATTAATATTCTTTCTTTCTTCTGCCATTTTTTTTTTTTTTTGGCGAAAATTTATGATTTTTTCTTGTTAAATAAACGAATTCGACTCGTTCGAATCTAACGTTTTCCTATTTTCAACCCAATAATTTTCTTTTTCTGTAACATTTTTATGTACCTCTAAAATCTAACGGTTTTTGTCTTTTTTTACAACAAATTCTTTTTTTTACCCTTTTTTTTAAAAAAAAATAATTTAAAAATTATGCGTGGGTGTTTGAAATTAAACTAATTAGACATCAATTCGTTTTTTTTTTTTTTTAAATAGAATGAAAAACATTTTAAATTAGTTGTTGTTTTTGTTTTTTTTTTCCCTGAGGGTTGTTGGTTAACTTGTTTGGTTGATTGATTTAATTTTTTTTCAATGTGTTCCTTCTTCTTTTTATTTTCTCTTAATTAAATTCAAGTGGTTTCTTCTTCAATGACTTTACCTAAAAATCAAACTTTAATTAAAAAAAAAAAAACTTAAAAATGTTTTCAAATAGAACAATAATTAACGTACATTTTTATTAGATTGATTGTATATATATATATTTGTTTGTTTGTTTGTTGTTGTTGTTTTAAACAACACAACTACAATCCCATTCTGTGTGGTTAACCATTTGCCTTATTAAAAAATATAATTTCATATATGGTATGAATACTTATTAATATTTTAAATACACAATTTCCGGGTTTTTGCATTAAGGCGCCTTCTCATCTTTTATTATTATTAATATTTCGTCGGTCAAAATATTTATGAATTTAAATAACGTATAGAGTTTAGAAGGCGAAAATTTTTAAATTTTTCTCTGTTGTTTTTTTTCATTGCAAAATTCCGCGAATCGTTGTTTCCAATATGGCGGCAAAAGTTTGATACTCGAAACGATGGAAAATAATAAATGTCTTCCCGTTAACGATTTCATCGTTTGGTGATAATAAAAAAACAAAAAAGAAATAAAAAAGATTAATATTTATTTTAATTTCATAATAAAATTTAAAAAATTATTAAAACATTACCGACAATAAAAAAAGGAAAAATGATGATTATATTGAATCGTTTTGTTGTTTGTTTGTTTTATTGACGTTGGCAACGACGTCAAACATTTCAAATTTAGGTTGGCTACTGTATTGGTCATGTAATAAAAAAAAAAAAAAAAATTTTATTAATATTCATGTGCGTAACATCCGTTTCCGGTTTTAACAAGCGCGTCGGTTTGTTCTTTGTAATTCCACAGGCGGATTTATATTAAAAAAAAAAAATTTATTTTTTATAAATGTGCTGCCATTTTGATTCGATATTACTTTTTTTTTAAAATAATAAATCGTGTTTTTCTTTTATTTCTTTCTTTTCGACGAATATGTTTTACAATTAATCCCATAAATTTCTTTTCACGAGGGAAAAATTTTTTATGTCGAATCAGGCAAAAAAAAAATTTTTAATGGAAGACTTTCCAAGAAAGAAAACGACCGTTATTAAAATAGTTAATCAAGTATGTAAAAAATACGTAATTATATTTATTAAATGATATGATAAAGGCATATTATAATCTCAGAATGGAATTTTTTTTTAAAAAAAATGTTCACGATAAGAAATTTTGCTGACAATTAAAATGACCGTTAAACATCCGCCAAAATTGAAACGTCATCTTTTTTTCGTTCGAATCCATTTTGAAAGCGTTCTTTTGTTTCAAAAATTTTTTCTTTTTTTTGATTTTATCATTTGAATTTCATCGAAAATGACGGTAAAATTTATAATTAAATCGTTTTATTTTTGATTTAAATGTTATTATTATTAATTATACGTGAAAAGTATTATAATTTTTTATACATTTTTATTACATTTAAAATGTGAGGAATCTTTATAATGTCTGAATTTGTGATTTTAGATAAAACAACTTAAAGCAATTCAATTTTGAAATGAAATTAAACATCAATAATTGGTTTATTGTTTGTTTGGTGGTGTGTTTAAGAAAATAATCCATGAAATGAAGCATAAATGTTTTAACAATCACATAAACTTCTCATTACAAAAAAATTTCCTTAACATAATCATGCATGTACATTTTTACAATGCCAAAAATCTTCTTAATTCTAAAAGGTTTGTTATATTTTTATATATATATATTAAAATTTTTGATTCAATTGTTATTTATGTTTGATAATAACCTTGATTTTGTGACCTTATTATATGACAATCATTAATAATAATAAATTTATATGATTAATGGTAGTAATGGTAAGTTTTAGCATGTGACATAATTAATGTTTTTAATATTAACAAAAAATATATCTATGTTTAACAGATAACACCACAAAAAAAAAGGAAAACTTGTATCGACTAACAAAACTAACAAACTAAAAGTGGGAAAATGTGTCATTTTCCAAAAAAAAAAAAAAAAGATAATGGCAGACAATAAATTATTATTTTGTGATAATAACAGTAAGTTCATATATATGCATTACTTTATTATTAATTATTAATTTTTTATTTCTCGACATAGGAAAAAAATTTGAAAATGTTTGAGAGTCGAATGACATTTTATTATGCATTACTTTATAAACTCTCACAAACATGGGAGTTTGTGTGTGTGTGACCCAATGAAAAGAATTTAAAAAAAAAAAAAATTAAATTTATTTTAACACATTATTTTTTAACTTGTCTCATTTATCGATTATGTTATGATCAAATTCAAAGATTTTCATGTTTTAAATGTGTTTAACCAAAAAAAAAAAAAAAAATTTAACAAGTTTAACCAGGTATAATGTGGTACGATTATAAAGACTTGTTTTTTTTTTTCGTTTAAACATTTTAAATTATTAATCATTATTGTTTAAAAAAAAAAAAACTATCATTCATGCATTATTATTATTATTATTCGAATGAAATTTCAAATTTTTTAACAGAAAATCAATTCTTTACCATCATTTATTTAAAATTTAAAGTTTAAAACTCCCGCCAAATTTTTTTTTTTTAAATTCACTTTCTATATAATTATTTAAAAATTTTTTTTTCCATTATTATTATTATTATTATTATTATTATTTATTGTTTTGCTATCGTTAATATTTTTTTGCGTTTATAAATCGTTCGTGAAATGATTTTAAAAAAAAAAAATTTAATCGTTTGTTTATTATTATTATTAATTTATTTATTACAGGCTTTTGGAGTTTTTTCTATTTATTAAAATATCATATGGTTTTATTAAACCTTTCATAAAATAATAATAATAATAAAATTAATTACCCGTAATTAACGTTGAAAAAAATTATTATTATTATTTTATTATTCGTGAACGGTGACGATGACACGTTCGTTATATATAAAAATTTAAATGCGACGATTATAAAAATAAAATAATAAAAATTTTTTTAATGTGACGATAGAATTAACGATTTTTTTATTACGCATAAAAATTAAAATATGTTAAGTTGGACATCCTGGCAAAACGATGAAAAAAAAAAAATTAATAATAATAATAATAATAATAATAATTATAACGGTCGATGTCATTTATTATCAATTGATTACAACACATTAAAATTTTTTTTTTTTTTTTTTAACCATTTCGAACGATTCAATTAACGCATTAAAATTTTATTAATCTCATATCAAGGTTTTTTATTTAAATAATAATAATAATAATGATGATGATGATAATGATGATGATAAAAGTGATTGAATGTAAATTTTTAAGAATAAATCAAAAAAAAAACAGAAACAAATGGGAGAGGAGTATAGAAAAGAAAAAAAATTCATATATATGCTCATATGCAAAATTTATTAATGTTTTATTTTTTATTTTAGTTGTTTCATTAATAATCAAATAGTTTATTTATTTATTTATTCATACATAATTCGTGAGTATATTTATTTAAAAAAAAAAAAAAAACAAAATGGAGGACTATATAAAAAAATTCTTTGGACTCTCCCAAAAATGGAATTTAATATTTTTTGCCATTAATATTTCTCTCGTTGTTTATGATCATCATCATCGTCATAATAATCAATATTATTATTATTTTTAATTAATTTATTATTATTATTATTATTAACGTTCACACGTTCTATATGCAAAATATTAAATTTCATGTTCACGATGTTTTGATTTTATTATTCATTTCACATATTTTTTAACTACATGTTACTTATAATGATTTCAATCGCGTTTTACATGTCGTTGTTTAATATTAATAAAACTAATAATAATAATAATAGTAAAACTAATAATAATAATAATGATAATAATTCGAATGATAAAAACAAACATTTGTTGATATAAATGGGAAAAAAAAACAGAAGTTAAATCATGAATTGAAAGAATTCGTTTAAAAAATTTATAATTAATGCTGTTGTGGTTTTCGTTTGTTTGTTTGTTTGTTTGCATGTTTGCATGTTTGTTTGCATGTTTGTTAACATTTAATAGATTCTGATCGGATAAATTTTTATTATATAATTAATCGTTTTTGTAAAATTTTTACGGTCGTTTTGAATTTGTTTGACGTCAGTAATTTTTTTTTTCTTGTTTTTTTAATTGGAAAATTCGACTGGATAGAAAAAAAGCGGGAAAATTTGTTTTGTTTTCCCCTCCCCCCGAAATTTAAAAAAAAATTTGATTCATTTCGATTATTATTATTTTTAAACCGGAAGTTTAAAAATGAAATTAAGGAAGTAGTCTAGAAAAGATGAATTTTTCTTTTTTTTAAATTAGTGCATCTCATTTTTATACGTTTTATACATTGGCTCAACGACAACTGTTTCCGGTGTTGTGATACTGATTTCCTGAACGAATAATAATAATAATAATAATAATAATAATATTTCTAACGTAAAATAAAACATTATTAAAAATTAAATTTTTATCATTATTATTTATTTGAAAATTTTTATTATTTTTACAAAAATGTTCTCTTTTATATTTTAAGGTAACTCCGTGGTTTAAGGAAAATGAGGGATTCGAAGAAGAAAAAAGAAGTGGGGGGACAGGTTTCCCTATACTTTATCGAATTGTACAAATAGAAAAAAGAAAAAAGGATTGTTTAAGCAATTTTCATTACCTTGGTGGGAGTTAATTAAAATTTTCAAAGGTAAATAATAAAATATTCACAAATTTTCTTAATTCGTTTTGTACACAAACTAAAAATTTGAATAGCCTTTTTTATAATTATCATTATTATCATAATTTATTATTATTATTATTATTATTATTATTATTATTATTCGGTTTTTGTTTTCGATATAAAAAAAAATTAATATTCTCAACTCGATGTGAGTTTCGTTCATGTCTTTTACGGTTTTGGAATGCGTCGTGAAATGAAATTATTATTATTATTATTATTATTATTATTATTATCATTATTATTGCGTACTTTTAAAGTTTTCAGCGAATTTTTAAACTTTTTTTTTTTTTTTTTGTAAATTAATACTTACGAAAACTTTTAAAACTTTTTGTTTAAACAAAATAATTTGCGCGCGTGGTGCGATTTAAAATTTAAATTCTGTCGTTTATTATTATTATTATTATTATTATTATTGTTATTATTATTATTCATTACGATCAGGTATCTATTGAAAAAAAAAATTAAAAAATTTCAAATCACGATCGTGTAATAAACGAAATCGAAAAAAAAAAAAAAATTAAAACTCGTAAACGTAATAAAAATAATAATAATAATTATTATTATTATTAATTCAAATAAATAATCAAGACAAGGGTTTTACCGTTAATGGTTATTTGGCATTAACAAAATGTTTTTTTGAATGAAGTAATTCGCAATCAATAAACGAAGAATTATGTTAATTTTTAATAATAATAATAATAATAATAATAATGAAATGAATGAAGAGAGAGAGAGAGAGAGGGAAAAGATGGAGGTGAAACAATAATAATCATTTCCCAAATTGAGTCAATATATCCTCCAGGCGGGCGCATGATATTTATTTGGAAAATTTTTTTTTTTTTTAAAGTAAATAATACGTCGTCATTTAATCGTACGTGTCGATAATATTTATTATTATTATTATTATTATTATTATTATTATTATTATTATCATTATTATTACGACTACTATTACGACATTAATACAAAAAAAAAGAGAGAAAATTCAATCACAATCGGTCAATCAACCACGATTTGGGAAAATAATTATTATTATTTTTTTTATTAAATAGAATTTTCTCGAAATGCGTGTACGTACGTACGTACGCACGCACGCACGCATAACGCGTGCGTGTCATAAACGTCGACAAACTCATTTACTTTTTCATTCAAAACAAACGATGGATCGCTACGTAATTTAAATAAAAAAAAAAAAAAAAAAACTTTTCGTTTCGTCAAAGTCATACAAACAAACATCCTTTGGCTTACTTTGAATGAATTCGTGTATTATTATTATTATTATTATTATCATTATTATTATTATTACGGAATGCGTTTGTTTTTAATAAGGACGATGATATTCGGTCGGGGTTTTTTTTTTTTTTTTTTTCGTTAAAACAAACCGTTATTGTTAACCGTAATTTTTTTTTTTTGTCGAAAAAAATTTGTCGACATTTTGCAAAAAAAAAAAAAAAAAAAAAATGTATATATTTCGGTTTAAACCAATAAATAAATAAATAAATAAAAAATAATAATAATAATAATTAAAAAAAAAAAACATTTTTTCCAAATCGTTTGAAATTAACTTACGGTCGGTTTGTTTGTTGTTTGTTTTTCTTTCGTTAAGGCATTTTTTTTTTACTTTTCTTTTCTGAAATTGAAAAAAAAAAAAGTAAAACGTTTTTGTTTATTATGAGTTGATTAATCGATTCTAAAACGTTTTTCGAGTTATTCAATTTATTATCATTATTATTATTATTACTTACTTTTTTTTGTCGTATCCTTATGAAAAATAATAATAATAATAACTTTCAGAAACTTGATTTTCCAAAACGTTTTCATTTTTTTTTTTTTTTTTAATATTTTTCGAAGAAAAAAAAAAGTAAAAATTGCGTGCGTATTTTCTAAATCGAATAATTAATTTAATTAATAATAATAATAATAATAATAATGATTTGGTTTCGTTATTTTTTTTTTTTTCATTACATCCGGTTTTCTGAAATCGGTAATTTTTCAAAAAAAAAAAAAATTTTTTTTATTTGTTTGTGTGTTTGATCTACCCCTTTGTGGAATGTTTTTCCACGTAAAATTTTCCAGGGCAGATGTTTCCGATTGGATTTCATGCCATATTTTTTACGGTTTACTTTTTTATAATTCTTTGCCGAATTATTATTATTATTATTATATACTTTTGAGATGTTTTTCTTCTTCTTTCTCTCTCTCTCTCTCTCTCTCTCTCTCTCTTTATTAATCGTTCGTTGAAGTTTCACTTAAATTATGTAGTAAACACGTTGTTTCTTCTCCTTCTCCTTTCTGTCCCTTAAATGGAAACAAAAAAACTCATATATAAATTTTTTTTTTTTTTTATTTATTTATTTATTCGCAGCCTGGGTGGTCCAGGTATCAAACGTAACGTGAAAATTATTTTCCATCCGATACCTTCTCTCTCTCTTTCTATCTCGTGACCATTTCAAAAAAAAAAAAAACGTCATTTAAAATCGGCTTATTTTTTTTTTTTTTTTTAGATTCAATATAATAATAATAATAATAATAATATATATAAATGAGAAAAATTTTGAATTTACATCGGGATCTAAATCAGTCGAAGTAATTTCTTCAACTTCCGAAGAAGGAGGAGAAGTGGATTCTTTTTCTGGGACGTGAATCTTAATTATACAATCCATCGTCCTCCACCATCTGTACCAAGATGATACGTGTTTTCTTACAGAATTCATTACCCATCCGTAGTAACCGACCTAGAACAATTCAATCGACTTTGTTTATATAGTCAGTCGTATATAATTTACATAATGTTAACTTTTTTTTTTTTTTCCATTAAAATTATTAGGCGGTCGTTTTGGTATATCTCTGATATTAGTGACTTAGTTTGACGTTTTTTTTTTTCTTTAAAAGTTAAACGTAAAAATCCGTTAATTTATTGCACGTCACACGTAAACAAAAAAGAAAGAGAGAAAGAGAGAGAGAGAGAGAAAGATTTTAAAAGTATTTCTTTTTTTTTTTTTAATAAAGGAATGAGAATGTAAATAAGGTTTTAAATATTATTATCATTGTTTCTTTTTTTTTTTTTACCAAAGTTAAACAAGAATTGAGCATGAGGGCTGCCATTAACCAAGGTGCGTCCGTTGGAAAATTATCATCTATTAATTCTGACGTCGCCCTTACGAATATATATCCGGCCATAGCCGCCAAGGGTGTCATGAGCCAAAACCATATCGTGTCCATAAGAATCTTGAAGGAAAACAAAAAGAAAAAAAAAGGTAATACATCCAATAAAAAAAATTTTAAATAATAATAATGATAGACCAGGTCAAGGTCCACAAATCTTAACTCGAAACTTAAGGTTCATTTATTTATAATAATAATAATAATAATAATAATTGTGTCGCGTTTTGTCGCGTTTTGTCGCGTTTTTAAAACAAGATGTCGTGGACCTTGCCTTTTGAAAAAAAATCAAAATTTGTTTGAATATGTACTGTATTAATAAGGTAGTAAATAAGGTGAGAACCTTAAATTTCAAGTTGTAATGAATTATTTTGGCCATGCAAAAAACGAATTGGTTAATTCCTGAGCAGTAGAGGGATGTCGTGTTGCCATCGCATAAACAATTCATTACTATTTGGGTTATGTTATTTATGGCAACAGCAGCCAACATTGACATCATGGGAAGAGTCGTTAAAAAATAAATAAAATCTCTTTTAACCTGAAATAAAATTTTTTTCCTTTTTTTTTTTTTTTTTTTTTTTTTTTTCTATCGTATAAATATACATGGGGAGAGAGAGAGAGAGAGAGAGATAGAGAGAGAGGGGGGGGACATTTATTGAAATGTCAGTCATTATCATTTGTCGTATGTAACCTTAATAAAAATATATGAATTTGAATGAAATTTTTAATCATACCTGATTAAAATCAGCAACTTCGTTTATCCAAACAAAAACGGATTCTAATGTACCATGTTTTGGTATTCTTTCAACAGTAAATTGATATCGGCATAATTCACACGAAGACGTATCAGATTCGGCCAGCCATCTTTCCAAGCATATCATGTGAACAAGTGCGACGGTACCACGACAATTACAAACGGATCGTAAGGGACCCAATTCCGGTAAGGTTTCTGGATTACAGTGACATATTCTACATATTCCCAAAGATATCTAAAATCGTATTTAATTTTTTTTTTGTTCGATGAAAAAACGGGCGCGATCGTTTTAGGGGTTTCCCCTCCTCCCCCTCCTACTGCACTACCCCCTACTACTACCACTACTACCGCGAGGGGAATTATTTTTTTTTTGTCGTAAACACTCACGTTTGACTCGTTTTTTAAATCCCTACAATCTTTTGCGGGTATGGGAAGGACAACCGAAGATTGACTTTCTTCGACGTTGACCAATGCTTTGCATATGTTACAATCTTCTTTCATGCAGTGACCACTTTTAAGAGCATGAGCTTCCGGTTTGTTAAGTAATAGATTAAAGGATTCGGATTCGTTTGCCGCGTTATTATTATTCGTTTGATTTGTTTCATTAATCATTACACCAAAATTTTCAAATAATAATGGATTTTTTATAATTTTATTTATAAGCATAACTTTAAAACAGACACAGGCCCAAAGAGAAAAATGAGAAAAGAAAACAAAAAAAAAAAAAAAAAATGAAAAAAAATACAAAATTACTTTTTTTTTTTTACAAATCGAGGGAAAAAATTTTAACTCTTGTACAATTTGCTCGCCATGTTTGTTGTTTTTATATTGTTTGTTTTTATCATTTGAATTTGAAAGAAGGAGGGAAAATGTGAGGGGGGAGAGAGAGGGAGGGAGGGAAAAAAAATTTTTGGGGATTTTTAATTTTTTTATTATGGTAACGGTTAAAATGCATCCAACATTTTTTTTTTTTTTTTTTTTTGTATTTTATGCGGCGAATTAATTTTGAAATGGCGCGAACGCCATTTTTTTTTTTTCTTCTGCTTCTTTCTTGTCGTTTTCCGACTGACTTTTTTTTTTTTTAAGATCCACGTGTGACCACCGGTTGTTTTATTTATTTATAGAGTTTACGCAATTACATAACACTAAAAATATTCTTTAGTAAATCATAGAAAGATAAACGATGACGTTGGGAAAAATTTTTTTTTTTTTAATTTAATTCTTTCAATGTTGTTTTATGGCGGTGTTTTTTCCCCCCTACGATTCTTGTGACACGTCAGAAAACGATTTTGTCGATTTCCCGTAGGAAAATTTATTTCCCCTCCCGCGCCCCCACCCCGGCTTCGTTTTATTAAATAATATATACACATATATATCATTATCATCATCATCATCATCATTATTATTACATGTTAAATTGGTCAATTATTTATTATTTTCGGTGAAAGTTATTTCGAAATAATTTACTTATTAAGACGATAGATAAAGATTTAAAGGGACGGAAGGGGGAGGGAGGAGGAGGGGGGAAACGTAGTAAATAAAATTTAAGAAAAAAAATAAATGTCATCAATTTAAAAAAAAAAAAGATTCGTGTAAATAGACATTTAAATAGAGAGAGAGAGAGAGAGTGAGATAGAGATAGATTTTAATACAGATATTTTAAAACGATCGTTTTTTATTGTGTAAACGAGGTAAAATCGGATGCTGTGAACCTGATCCTGAGGCGAAATCAGGTAGGCGGGTAACACATTCTAATTAAAATAAACCGACTCATCTTATTTACATTATTATTATTATTATTATTATCTATTAGTCGTTGAATTTTTTTTTTGTTGAAACGAAGTTGACACGTTTGTGATAATGGATTTTTTTTTTTTTTTTATCATTAAATTGATTTTGAAATTTTTTTTTTTTTTTTCGAGAGGTCGCGTCGGTTAAGATTTAAAAATAATAAATCATTGTTTACAGTAAAGTAAAGTTGTATCGCAATAGGTAAAAAAAAAAAACTAATAAGAATGTAATTTGAATGATAAGAGTGTGATAATGAGATGATAACTCTCCTCTCCTCTCACGCACGCAGCATCCCATTTAAAGAGAGAAAAAATTAAATTTTTTTTTTTTTTTGCGTATCCTCTTCCCCCTCCCCGTTTGTTTTTTTGACTGTCGTAATCGATATTTGTTTTCCTTGTCTTCTTCTGTAAGTTACACCGTTCGAATATCATTCTACGAATTTTTCTTCCCTTTTTATTCCCCTCCTCCCCCCGCGTAAATACATACGTTGAGCCCCAACGTAGAGACAGATGTGTGTGATGTGATATTTAGTCGTTGAGATATTTTTAAATGCGAAGTCTTCACCCCCCCTTTCATCATCATCATCATCATCATCATCATCATCATCATTCAATTCGACAAACGAAATATTTGTCGTTTTGAATATTAATAATAATAATAATAATAAATAAAAAATTTCTATTAAAGCCTATACTATGTATTTTACATAATTAAAATTATTATTATTAATATTAATAATACGATTTCTATATGTTTTGCAATAGGACAATCCAATTATTATTATTATTATTATTATTATTATTATTATTTTATATGTGTATATATATATATATTCGATTCAGGTTTTATTTCGATTCTCGATTTCGTTGACAAAATACAAAATTCGATTTCGATTATTACGATATGACTCTCGAATAGGTTTTTAAAATTTAAATATCGTCGCAATATCGTTTTCGATTGTATTTGAAAATTTTTAATTTAAAAAAAAAAAACGGAAATCTTTCTCATTGTAGCATTGAAAACGTTTAATTTTAGATAAAGAGAGAGAGAGAAAGAGAGAAAGAGAGAGAGAGAGAGAGAGAGAAATTTTAAATTATAATAATTTAAAATTTTGGATGAATATCAATGGTCTTATTTATAATAATATATATACACATGCATGTTTTATTTTTTCATTTAACTCCCACTACTACTACTACTACCACTACTACCGGTTATATTTTATTTATTTATTAATAATTATAAATAACTTCATTTCCGGTAATTGAAAATTCATGAAAGACAGAGAGAAAGAAAGAGAGAGAGAGAGAGAGAGAGAGAGGAGGGGAAAGAGAACGAGTGTTTACGTATATAACCTGCAATAATAGTGTGTTTCTCCACGGGGGGCGGGCGAACGAGTAGGGAGTGTGGGGGGCGGATTTTTAAACACAAAATTTATTTATTTATCAAAGAAAAGGAAAGTCGAAACCGGTAGGGAAATAATTGGGGCGCGGGATGGCGTGGAATTAATTTAAAAAAAAAAAAATCTCGGCGAGCACACTTTTTTTTTTTTTTTTTCAACATAACATAAAACAAGTGTTAATCGCGCCACGCATTCATTTTAGGTCATAAAATATCATCATCATCATCATCATCGTAGGTTAACCCGCCGTCATTTCATAACCGGAAATTATTTAATAATAATAAAAAGAGTGGGGGTGGGGGAGAAAAAAAAACGTTTCCAGGTGTTTATAAATTTTTTTTTTTTTTTTTTTTAATTCAGGATGTCGTCCGTCGGCGTAAAAATAATAATAATAATAATAATAAATTTATCACTTTTTTATCATTTATTTAAAAAGAAAATTAAATTTTACGCGCGCGCTCGCGTACTTTAAATACTCGTTGTGGGTGGCGGTGGGGGATAACGTCATTTCCGGAACTTCCCTTCCGGTATGACGTCCGTGAAGGTGACACGTTACCCGAAAAATATAATAATTATTAATTAATACGTTAGTCCGTAATGACGTAATAACACATCAACACTACGTCATAAGATTTTTTTTTTTTTATGAATGAGCGATCGAGTGAGTGAATGAATGAATGAATGAAAACGAACGTAACGACTTTGATTAATGAAATTAAAGGGAAGAGAATTTCACGTTTACCTTAGTTTAAACTTCAAATGTCTTATTTAAAAAAAAAAAAAAAATGAATCTTAAAATAGTTGAATGAAAGAGCGCGGCGGTGTCGGTTGGGGCGGGGGGAGGGGAGGGGATGGGGAGAAATGTTTCATAAACAAATCCTTTTTTTATTTTTTATTTTGGGGCCAAAATATTCAATGGAAAAAGTCAAATGTCATGCCAAAGGTTTTTTTTTTTCTTCTTCCTCTTCCTCCTCTTCTTCTTCTTCTTGTAAATTCATTTATTTGTTTTTTTTTTAAAACCAATTTGTTTCGCCATATTTAGTATGGGGACAATAAATCGTTGCCCACAACAAATCGAAACACTTGTTGTTGTAATTTTAAACAACAAAAGAAAAAAATAAAACCACCGTCGGTTTATTTAATAATAATAATAATGATGATGATGATGATGATGATGATGATACAAAAATTTAAATCGGTTTATAAAATCGGCGTTAGATTATTATTATTATTTCCTCTTCTCAATGAGTTTTGACGCAAGTTTTTTTAAAATTAAAAAGTGCGACAACCCTTTTGTAGTAATAATAATAATAATAATAAGGCCCACGCGTCACAGCATTTCCGTTTCCTAGGAGAATAATAACAAACGAGGAAGACGTCAACAACAGGGGAAGAATACTAATGTCACCATTTCCTTTCGTATCTTTTTTTTTTTTTTTGGTCTTTTAAACCCGAGAAAAAGTCGTTTTGTAATAATAATAATAATAATAATAATAATGATAATGATAATGATAATAATAACGCAATCATTGAAAAAAAAAAAAAATCTTATACTATTATTCCTTTTTTATTTTTCTATTATTATTATTATTATCATCATCATCATTTCTTTTTTTTTTTTTTGATCCGTGGTTTGAATTTCAATCGATAAAAATATTATTATTATTATCATTATTATTATTATTTTCAAGGTATTCTTTTCTAAGTAAGGTTTTAATAATAATAATAAAAAAAAAAAAATTACGCGCATTGCGTTCTCGTGTTGTTGCTTACACGTGTTTATTTATTTATTATTATTATTATTATTATCATTTTAGTTTTTATTTATTTATTTATCGAAGGGTTTAAACGTGCGAAATTTTTTTTTTTTTTACAGCAGAAGAAAAAATAAAAATGGAGTAGGAGGAGGAGGAGGAGGAGGAGGTTGAGTGTTATATTATAAAAGATTTTAACGAATGAGAAAAATGATTTACGGCAAAAAATAAAATCAAAAAAAAAAAAAATTTACGATCGAAAAAGTAAAAGGAAACAACAATAAGAAGAAGAAGAAGAAATCGAAAGTGTTTTCTCGAACTACGACGATTTTCAGGTATTATTATTATTATTATTATTATTATTATTATTAAATCTTATAAGGTTTTTACGCGGTTGTTTCCCCCCCCAACCCCCCCAAAAAAAAGAAATTTTTTCCGACGCTCATTCGTAATAAATCACGTGTCGTCCGAATCATGCGTTTTAATTTTTATTTACGATATGTTTCAGGTACGAAACTTTTAATTAAAAAAAAATTCCCCCTCCCTCTCCTTCATCTCCCCTTATTAAATATTTATCATCATTATTATTTAGGTTTTTTTCTACCCTCTTGATTCGATAAGAGTGGATGAGGTGGATGTTTGTCGTTTAGAATAAACAAATAAACAAACAAAGTTTTCGATTTTTATAAATTTTATACCTGATAACGTGACGTCTTTTTTTTAAACGTATCTAGTGACACGTCGAAATTTTTTTTTTAAATACCGAAAAAAAATTTATGATTAATAATAATAATAATAATAATATATCGAAGTAATGAATTTTTTTTATTTTTTGTTTGCAGATTGGAAAATCGAACTCGAAATCGAATTTTTGTGATTTGTATTATTTAACGGAGTATAAATTACAGCAAAAGTACACAACAACGTCGAGCACGTGAGTTTATTTTTTTTTTTTTTTTTGCTCTTAATTATTTTTTTATACGTTAGCAAAAAAAAAGAGGGGACAAGTCTGATTTATATTTAGAAAATTATTGTGGAAAAAAAAAATTTTTTGCTCCCAGCTAGCTAGCTAGCTCTTCCAGCCGGGTCAGAGTATAATCGATTTGTTTTTTTTTTTAAATTGTTTTTTAAAAAGAAAGAGAATGAGAATGAGAGAGAGATAGAAATATTTTCTTTCGTCAGGTACGAGAGTTGTTTTAATTTTTTCACTTTTGCTTTCGTTAAATTTTTTTTTTTTTTTTTCCACGTGTCGTACATTAGAGTTGAAATTGAAATATGTGGAGGAGTGTTACAGGTTGGTTTGTTAAAAATGTACAAAACTAATTTTTCTTAACAACCGCAAAATATTTTCGATACCGTGTCGTGTAACTAGAATCTTTTTAATTATTCTTACACTCATAAATTATTACGTTACGTAATAACGAAAGGTTTCGCTTTGAGATCGTCAAACTTTGCGGAAATAAATGAGGTGTTATTATTATTATTATTATTATTTAAACCTTCGATCGGTTTCCCAAGAGGGGGAGAGAGAGAGAGAGAGAGAGAGAGAGAGAGAGAGAGAGAGAGAGAAAGGGTGGGGGGAAGAGGGTTTAAAACCCGATAATCAGATAGTAGATGATGATGATGATGATGGCATTTAATACCCTCGAGATAGTTGTGAGTTTAATAAAGACCAAAACTCGTGTAAATATTTATTTATTATTTGTTATGAAAAAACTTTACGAGTTTTAATGTGTATTATCATAACTTTTTTTTTTTTTCGTAAAAATTATTTTTCTGACGATATTTTTCAGACAATAAATTTTTTTTTTAAAAAGAAACTCATAAAGAAAGTCCAATTGACGAAGTTATAATAATTATTATTATTATTATTTAACGTAATTGTAGTGTTTTGTTATGAAAAATTGATTTATTTAAAAAAAAAAAAACGTTTTTATTACGTAATTGAAATTTTTTTTTTTTTTTACCCCTGCGGGTCTCGTTTTTAAAATAACAACAGCAGAAGAAAATAATAATGAGGAAGTGAATTTCGCGTTTTGCAAATTAAAAACAAAATGAAATCGTCGTCTGCTTGTTTTGCACGATTGCACATTGTAAACGATGTGAAAACGCTGGGAGGGGCGGAGGGGGGGGAAATGGCGGAAATTCTTATATTCCAGCATATCGAATAATACAATCTAATATATTATTGGCTTCACATTAATTAATCTACTATATAAGGAGTGCGGGGAGGGTGGAAGTGATGAAAATTTTTGGACAAAGAATTTCGGACGGTATCGGCGCCAATTAATATCTTTCATCTTTTTTTTTTTTTGAAGGGGACAGAGGGGGGGCCGTATCGATCATTATCATCATCATCGTGAGTGTTTTGGTGCGTACGCGTTACATAATGGGTGTATCATTGAGTTAAACTTTTTCTCTCTCTCTCTCTTTTCGAGGAAAGGAGGTGTGCGTGGGGGGGTGGGGGGACGGGGGATGGTTGGACGGAAGAAAACGAAAGAAAAAAATAAAAAGGTGACCGGTGATATTAATAATAATAATAAAAGAGTTCACATAACACGTTGCCCGATTTTTTTTTTATTATTGTATTTAATCACCATTCGTGGTATTTTATTGTTGTTGTTGTTCTTTTTTTTAATACGTTCATCAAATTCCTATTTTTAAATTTCGGTGTGAAAATATAAATGACCCAGTAAATAATAATAATAATAATAATAATAATAATAATAAGTCGTGTTTATTAATAATAATGATAATAATCATTACGGTGATGATTTTAAATCCTACGCGTTCGTATTAAAATCGAATTGGAAATAAAAAAAAATAATTATGTAATTTTTCACGAACGATGAATCGATGTATCGATCGATACATCGAACGAACAATTGACGTTAATACGAAGAAAAACAAACAAACGAAAATTTTAAATTAGAATCGAAATTTTGTTTTTTTTTTTTTTTTTTTTTAATCGATGAAAAATGATTTAAAATCCCGATGGTTTTGTCGACGTGACGAAATCTATTTTATTAGAAAAGGGAAAAATGTCGGAACATTGCAAAAGGCTAATTTTTCAAAAAAAAAAAAAAAAAAAAATTATTATTATTGAAAATCGTAATTGCCTGTCGAACGGCGCAACCCTTATCGAATAACCCCGATATCAATGGAATTTAATTCCACGTGGGGGGATGAAATTTTTTTTTTTTCAAATTAAGAGTAACGTGAAAAGGTTTTTATATAAATAAAAATTAACAAAAGATTGGATTTATTATAAGAGGGCAATAAATTTCATTTTAATAGCATTTTATTTATATTTCAATTGTGAACGCGTTCGAAAGAAGAAAAAAAAAAAAACGATCAATAATACTTTTTTTTTTGTACGGATTACAATTGTAGTATATTATTATTATTATTATTATTATTATTATTATTATTATTATTATCATTATTATCATTTTCTTTCAAAACGAGGGCCGATTTATTAAAAACACACATAAAAGAAGAAAAAAAAAAAAATTTCTAATGTTATTTTTTACGGGTTTAAATACGGGCTCGCGTAAATTTATTTATCCACGTTCGAGACTATCGATCGATCATCGATACAAATCGATACAAATTTGGGTAACAACGACCGGGTTAAATTTCGAAAATATCGAATCGAGAAAAAAAAAAATTTGCTCGTAGCTAAATAGTCCTAAACCAAACGCCGCATAAAAAAAAAAAAAAAAAAAAAAAAAAAACAAGGAAATGGCGCTCATCATTAAACGTGTAACTAGACACAAATGTTTTTTCTTCGTGAAACGTCAAAAAAAAAAAAAAAAAAGCGTGACAAATTAGGTTTGACTGAAATCAATCGCGCGAGAAAAGGAAAAAAAAAAAAAATGAATATTGGAAGTTTTTAAATGAAGCAAAAGTTTTCTCTCTAATAAAACCGGAAATCCGTGTATTGGTTAAATGATAGAAAGGAAAGAGAGATGGGGGGAAGGGGGAGGAAAGGGAAGGGGATGAAAAAGAGAAAGAAAGAAAAAAAATAGAAAAATGTTGAGGGTGGAATGTCATTTATTTTAGGGTAAAAAACCGGAATAATTAAAAAAAAGCATACACTTTTGAAAATGTGCGAGGGGGGGGGGGTTATAGGATGGCATAGGGGGATGGGGGGATGATGATGAAAATAAGAAAAAGGGAAGAAAGGGGTTGCGTATACGAGAGCGCGTATAAGGAAATGAAAAATTCATTTATTATTATTACCATTTTATTTTTTAATAATAAAAAAAGCGTTAAAAGATTAATTAATAAGTTGAATGATATTTATGTATTATTATTATTATTGTTTCAATGATTTTCTCTCTCTCTCTCTCTTTTAAACAAATGAAGGGATGTCACGTGACGTTTTTTACAAAAAAAAAAAAAAAAAATTTATAACGATAAAATTCCACTCGGGAACCATTTCCGTTTTTTTTTTTTTTTTTTTTGCAAAATGTGAAAATTTCAATTTTCAATTATTTTCCGTTTCGGTTCCTTCTTCACTTCCTGTTACCGATCGTGTTTCCGGGTTGGGGTGTGTGTGTGCGTGTTAACGGTTTTTTTTTTTTAAATAACCATTTCCGTTTCCGAGATGTGATTTTCTCGACATGTTGTTTTCGTTACTATTTATTTTTTCTCTTATTTTTTACCTATTTTTGTTGTCGTCTGCTTGATCTAAATTTTCCTTTTTTTCGCCGTTTTATAAAACGACAGAATTTTTATCACCGTAATTATTATCATTATTATCGTGAGTCGTTGTAAACGTCACAACGACGACGACGACGACGACCTCGAATCCTAAATTTTTCACGCACACAATAAAATTCCAGACGAAAATGTGGAATTTGTTTTTATTTTATTTTTATTATTATTATTATTATTATTATTGTGTAATTGCATTCAAGGTTATTCGTCGACCGGAAATTGCTCGCGCACATTTTCATTTTCCTTTTTAAATCGCTAATAATAATAATATTTTTAAATTTCCCGTCGTGGATTTTCGTCTAACTTCCGGTTTTCGATATAAGAAAACAATTTTCTCTCTCTCTCTCTCTCTCTCTCTCTCTCTCGTTCTCTCTTTTTTTTTTCTTATTTAAGTAAAATTTAACGATACACCTATTGATTTAGAAAATTATTTATTATTAACACTCCTAATAATAATAATAATGATAATAATTTATAAATATGGGAGTTTTTGGCGGGGACCGGGTACATAATTTTTTAAGATGAAACACGCCGTGAAAGCGAGAACAGTTAAGAAATGATTTATTTGCAATTATTATTATTATTATTAGTATTGAAAATTTGAATAACCCGTTTTAAAAATAAATTCATTGTATTAATAATAATAATAATTTTAATATTGCTGATAGCAAAATTAATGAAAAATGAAAAATTTGCTCAGGTTCGATTCGATGGTCGTTTTTTTTTTTTTTAAATAGAATTTATTTATAGGGCTAGACAACCAATAAGTCACTCATATTTTTTTTCGGGTTGCACTTACTCGTAGCAAAAATAAATTTATATAGAATCCGACAAGTGAAAATTATTAATATATATGTATATGAATATTTAAAGGTCAGTTGAAATGTGTTACGAGTAATAAAATATATTGTTATTTGGGCGTTGGGACCTTTTCATACTAGGTATAAAATATGCGTGTGCGTGTGATTGCGTAGCAAAAGGTTCACGTTTGCTATAAATAATATAGCGGTGAGATTTAAAAAAAAAAAAAATATATTTATCAGATTTAGTTTTAAATAAAAAACTATAATCCCTAAGATTTCGGATTAATTAGATATGGATTAGCGGTGCTATAAAAATTTTCTTTTTTTTTAAATATTATTATTATTATTAATTTTTCCCAATTTTCGATCGATAATCAATCAATCAATATCATTTTCATTCTGCTCGTCACCTAATGCAAATTTTTTTTTTTCCTTCCCGTTTTTGAAAATAGCGAACCATCATCCCGTAAACATAGGAAAAAAAAAATTTAAAAATTAAATATTATCATTATTATTATTTATTTATTAATTTTCTTTTTTTTGGGGGGGGGTTCGGTGAATGCAAAATGGGTACATGTTGATAGGAATTAAAATGTGACATATGATTTTATAACTTTGAAATCTGAATTTTTTTTTTTTTTTTACGACGGCGAAAAGGAAAAGATGGATTTGTCGATAAGCTAAGAATAAGTGAAAATTTTAGTTATTTATTTTTAACTTAGTTTCTGCCCCGTTGTTGTTGTTGGAGGGGGCAGGGTAGGGAGAGGTAGTGGGTAGGGAGGCTGAGTGGAGTGACGGTATTGTGTGTTTGTGGCTGGCCTGGCATATATTCGCTTAGTTATTAAGGAAAAGTCGTTGGTCGTGGTAGTGGTGGTTGTTTGACGCACACACACGTTCAAAACGCGATTGATGAGTTTTTTTTTCGGAGATTTTTCCATTTGGTATTAGTATAAAGAGACTTCCGGTTGTAGTAGTAGTAGTGGTGGTTGTGAATGTGGTGACAGTGGTGAAATTCAAAGGAAAAAAGAAAAAAAACAAAAATTGAGAATTACCATTGAGGGACCATTGTAAAAATTACCTTTTTGTTTATATTTATTTTTTTTTTGGCCGGTTAATTGATTGATTGCATAAGAAAAGGTTTAATTTATTATTATTATTATCATCGTATTAAATTGTACGTGTTGAATTTGTATGGATTAGTTGTAGGATTAAATGTTTGAAGTATATTGAATTCGGATTAAAATTTGGATTAAAGGATTTGATTTTAATTTCTTAATTTTCGTGATAAAGGCAAGTTTTTTAATTAATTAATTAATTTTTTAATTTAAATTTTTTATCTATTTTTCCGGGAGAGAGACAGAGGGAGAGGAGGGGAAGATTTAGATTAGTTTTGAAAATTCCTGTCGGAGGGCGGTAGTGGGGGAAAATAAGTGATGGGAAGTGAGGGCGGAATGGAAAATTTAAATCGGAATTTTTTTGTTTCACGGAATTTTACTTTCGAATGTCACGAGATTCCAGGAAAGTAGCCGGATATTATAGTGGGA